>NC_135828.1:21981697-22242433 GCF_964213995.1 Mustelus asterias
CGACTGGACAAGATTTGGCATTGACCAAATGACATGGAACAACTAGGCAGATACTAACCACAAGTAGGAGAAAATTACTGAGGATGATTGGAAAGTTACCAGACATTGTCTAATCACGTCGGTAGACAGAAATTAGGCAAATGGACTGCTGGGCTGGATATATATCAGGGATCAGGAATCGATTAAGCCCATGCAAGATACTGACCAGGTTAGCCCAGGAAACTCTGACCTTAAGCAGCGTAATCCTCAATGGGAATTTTTCCACTAACATTTTCACCATTACAAAAGTGGCAATCTTACAAAGTTCAAGGTCGGAACAGTGGCAGTTGCCAAATGGAAAGTGTGCGGAGGTTAGGAGATTTTATTTATTCATTCAAGCAACATGGGCATTGCTGGCTGGGCAGCATTTATTGCCCATCCCTAGTTGCCCTTGGAGGGCAGTTGAGAGTCAACCACATTGCTGTGGCTCTGGAGTCACATGTAGGCCAGACAGGGTAAGGATGGCAGATTTCATCGAATCATAAAATCCTTACAGTGCAGAAGGAGGCCATTCGGCCCATCAAGTCTGCCCAACAACAATCCCACCCAAGCCCTATCCCCGTAACTCTACCTATTTACCCTAATCCCCATGACACTGAGGGGCAATTTAGCATGGCCAATCCACCTAACCCGCACATCTTTGGACTGCGGGAGGAAACCGGAGCACCCGGAGGAAACCCGCACAGACATGGGGAGAACGTGCAGACTCCACACCAACAGTCACCCGAGGCCGGAATTGAACCTGGGTCCCTGGCGCTGTGAGGCAGCAGTGTTAACCACTGCACCACCGAGCCACCCCTCTCTTTCTTGATACCGTGACTCAGTTCACTTAGAACATAGAACATTACAGCGCAGTACAGGCCCTCGATGTTGCACCAACCAGTGAAACCAATCTAAAGCCCATCTAACCTACACTATTCCAATATCATCCATATGTTTATCCAATGACCATTTAAATGCCCTTAATGTTGGCGAGTCCACTACTGCTGCAGGCAGGGCATTCCACGCCCTCACTACTCTGAGTGAAGAACCTACCTTTGACATCTGTCCTATATCACCCCTCAATTTAAAGCTATGTCCCCTCATGCTAGCTACCACCATCCGAGGAAAAAGGCTCTCACTATCCACCCTATCTAATCCTCTGATCATCTTGTATGCCTCTATTAAGTCACCTCTTAACCTTCTTCTCTCTAACGAAAACAACCTTAAGTCCCTCAGCCCTTCCTCATAAGACCTTCCCACCATACCAGGCAACATCCTGGTAAATCTCCTCTGCACCCTTTCCAATGCTTCCACATCCTTCCTATAATGCGGCGACAAGAACTGTACACAATACTCCAAGTGCGGCCACACCAGTGTTTTGTACAGCTGCAACATGACCTCCTGGCTCCGAAACTCAATCCCTCTACAGTAATCTGTCTTGTTTAGATATCTGTATGCTTCAGAAAGGATCTCCCTCGCTAAAGGGCATTAGTGAACCAGATGGGTTTTTCTGACAATTGACAATGGCTTCACGGTCATGCGTAGATTCTTAATTCCAGTTATTCAAATTCCACCATTTGCCGTGGTGGGATTCGAACTTCTGTTCCCAGAGTGCTAACTGAGTTTCTGGATTAATAGTCTAGCGATAATACCACTAGGCCATCGCCAACTGGCGTTACAATATTAAAACAAAAGCCAATGATCTGTCAAAGCAAAAGGGGGACCTGAAAGAACATTTTAAAAGGAGAAACGTGAGCTGGGTCTAATTGGATTGCAGTTTCCAAGAGCCAGTACACACACAATGGGCCGAATGGTCTCCAGCTGTGCTGTACATTTCCACAAACGCTAGAGTCAGTGAGCAGCAATGGACATTCTCTTACCTGACCAATGGGATGTCGTCCAAGGTGCAACATCCTTTGGGTTCACCCTGCACTGTGACCACACCACATGATTCATTGTAGATCCTGCAAAGAGAATAGGAAGATGGCTGTGAGCCGCGAGCTTTAAACTCATCTCACACTGAGACTGGATCCACAGCGGAAAACCACTTTCTCTTCCTCAGCAACCAGTCCTCTCCTCTCAGGAGTCCCGGACACCAGATTATAAAACAAATTCTACTTCCCCTGAACCGGCTAACAAACGCTGGGGGAAAAGTCACAAGTGCCAGGGAACATATATCGATTGTGTTTATTTATTAGCTTCACTCCAGGTGTTATCCTCTGAAGAGAAAGCAGCACTGAAATATCTTAAAGCAATGAGGAACCATAGAATCTCTACAATACAAAAGGAGGCCATTCGGCCCATTGGGTCTGCGCCGACTCTCTGACAGAGCATCATACCCAAGCCATCTCCCCCGCCCTACCCCCATAACCCCACACATTTCCCAGGGCCAATTCACTTCACTTATACATCTTGGGACACTAAGGGGCAATTTAGCAATGGCCAATCCACGTAACCCACACATCTTTGGACACTAAGGGGCAGTTTAGCATGGCCGATCCACCTATCCTGCACATCTTTGGACACTAAGGGGCAATTTAGCATGGCCAATCCACCTAACCTACACATCTTTGGACACACAGGGGGCAATTTAGCATGGCCAATCCACCTAACCTACACATGTTTGGGGACACAGGGGCAATTTAGCTTGGCCAATCCACCTAACCTACACATGTTTGGGGACACAGGGGCAATTTAACCTGGCCAACCCACCTAACCTTCACATCTTTGGAGTGTGGGAGGAAACCGGAGCACCTGGAGGAAACACAGCAAGCACGGTTAGAATGGGCAAACTCCACACAAGACAGTCACCAGAGGCTGGAATTGAACCTGGGTCTCTGGCACCATGAGGCAGCAGTGCTAACCACTGTGCCACCATGCTGCCCAAATGAGTTTTTATGGCAATGGTCATCATTAGACTTTTAATTCCAGATGCTTTATTGAGTTTAAATTCCACCAGCTGCCATGGTGGGATTCAAACCCGGGTCCCCAGAGCATTACCCTGGGGATTACTAGTTCAGCAACACTACCCCTCCACCGCTGCCTCATCTTATATGAATTACGCAATGCTACAATTCTCTTTTTCCTTCAGACCACTTAAGAGAAAGTCCAGTTGCTCTTTTAACCCAACTCAATATTCAAATTATGGCAATAGTGTCGGGGCGGTACTTTTTCCAAAACAGGCCAGAATCTCTCTGTAGATTATTGCTACAACTGACAAGTCACGGCACATCATAATGTGGGAGTCAAACACAAGAGAAAGACGCAAGGCAGCCAATGCGCTTGGGGTGTTTTCCTGAGTGGCAGAGGTGAGTTGGCACGTCGTTTGGACCAGGTTGGGAAATTTGCCAATGTTTCGGTTGAGTGCTGTGCTGACTATTATATACAGCCTCAAGATAACCGGCAAAGGGACCAGCAAGAAATGAAAAGGATTTTGTTTAACTGACCGAGTTGTGTGATCTACACTTTACACAGCCTGCAAGAGTTGGTGGGGGCAGCGGCGGGCGGGGAGGGGGGGAAAACATGTTCAAAGGCAAGTTTCAAGAAGAAATTTGAGATTGACTGAAGGATTTACAGGACAGAGGTCGGGAGAGCAACTAATCTGATGACTCTGGAAGGGCATAGAAAGAGGCCATTTGACCCATCATGTCAATGAATCTGTCCTCCGCAGCCTAACACCACTTTCCAGGGTTTGGTCTGTAGCCCGGCAGGTTACAGCACTCGAGGTGCAAATCCAGACAGCTTTTCAATGAGTTGAGGGTTTCTGCCTCTACTACCCTTTCAGACAGTGACTTCCAGATCTCTAAACTCTCTGGGTGAAGAATGTTTTCCTCATCTCCCCTCTAATCTTTCTACCAATCATTTTAAATCTGTACACCCTAGTCACTGACCTCTCTGCTAAACTAAATAGGCCCTTTCCATCCACTCTATCCAGGCCTCTCACAATTTTGTACATCTCAATCAAATCTCCCCTCAGCCTCCTCTGTTCCAAGGCGAACAACCCCAGCCTATCCAATCTTTCCTCATAGCTGAAATTTTCCAGCTCTGGCAACACTCATAAATCTCCTCTGTACCCTCATTAACGCAGTTACATCCTTTCTATAATGAGGTGATCAGAACTGCACATAGTACTTAGCTATATGAAACCTTGCTTAAAGTTTAAAGTAAAGTTTATTAATTAATGTCACAAGTAGGCTTACATTAACACTGCAATGAAGTTACTATGAAAATCCCCTAATCGCCACACTCCGGCGCCTGTTCGGGTACACTGAGGGAGAACTTAGCATGGCCAATGCACCCTAACCAGCACGTCTTTCAGACTGTGGGAGGAAACCGGAACACCCGGAGGAAACCCACGCAGACACGGGGAGAACGTGCAGACTCCGCACAGACAGTGACCCAAGCCGGGAATCGAACCCGGGTCCTTGGCGCTGAGGCAGCAGTGCTAACCACCGTGCCACCCTGAGGTTGGGCTGCATTTGGAGTATTGCGTGCAGTTCTGGTCGCCACACTACCAGAAGGACGTGGAGGCTTTGGAGAGAGTGCAAAGAAAGTTCACTTAGGATGTTGCCTGGTCTCGAGGGTGTTGACTATGAAAAGAGGTTGAATAAACTAAGATTGTTTGCACTGGAAAGACGGAGGCTGAGGGGAGACCTGACAGAGGTCGACAAAATGATGAGAGGAATAGGCAGGGTGGATAGTCAGGGGCTTTTTCCCAGGGTGGAAGTGTCAATTACAAGGGGGCACAGGTTCAAGGCGAGAGGCAGAAGGTTTAAAGGGAGATGTGCGGGGGAGGTTTTTCACGCAGAGAGTGGTGGGTGTCTGGAACTCCCTGCCAGAGGAGGTGGTGGAAACAGGCACATTTAGCAACATTTAAGAATCATCTGGATGGGTCCATGAATAGGGAGAGAATAGAGGAATACAGACGGAGTACGGGCAGAAGATTTTTTTTAGTTTAGTTAGGGCATCATGATTGGCACAGGCTTGGAGGGCTGAAGTGCCTGTTCCTGTGATGTACCTTTCTTTGTTCTTTTACTCATGTTGTGGCCTAAATAATGTTTTATTTAATTCCGGCAAAACTTCTCTGCTCTTATACCTTGGCTAATAAAGGAAAAGATTCCAAATGCCTTCTTAATCACCTTATCCACCTGTCCTGCTACCCTCAGGGATCTGTGGACATCTTAAATTTTGATCTTTGGTAAAATTATATTTAGTACATCAGATGTTCAAGTCTCCAGCATCATTTCAAGCAATATACAAGTTCAAAGCTCACCAAATTCAGTATACTTTTTTATACAAGGTATTAACAAGCACTTGCCACAGTGGATCATCGACTCCACCGTTTCATAGAATACTGACCCTGCAGGAGGAGGCCATTGGGCCCATCAAGTCTACGCCAACTCTCTGACAGAGCACCTTACCCAGGCCCACCCCCTGCCATATCCACACAACCCTAAGTATTTACTCCGTTAATCGCCCTAACCTACACATCTTTGAACACTAAGCATGGCCAATCCACCTAACCTGCACATCTCGGCAGCACGGTGACACGGTGGTTAGCACTGCTGCCTCACAGCGCCAGGGACCCGGGTTCGATTCCCGGCTTGGGTCACTGTCTGTGTGGAGTTTGCACATTCTCCCCGTGTCTGCGTGGGTTTCCTCCGGGTGCTCCGGTTTCCTCCCACAGTCCAAAGATGTGGGAGGCTAGCTAAGTAAATGCATGGGGTTATGGGTATGGAGCCTGGGTGGGATTGTGGTCGGTGCAGACTCGATGGGCTGAATGGCCTCCTTCTGCACTGTAGGATTCTATGATTCTATGATCTTTGGACTGTGGAAGGAAGACGGAGCAATGACCCCATTCTTGGTGGCAGCCATTTTGTCTGAGGTGGGTTCAGGCCCATCAGAATCTGGCGAGTATTCATTTAGGCTCATGAACAGCCTTATTAAGCAGAGTTAAGGAGTGTGGGGCTGGAAGTTCCCTGATGTGACGGAGATTAACTTCAACTGCCTGGAGTTGTGTACCTGGCAGCAAATAGTCCAGACCGGCCTACAGGTACTCCTACCCTGCCTGTCACTCTGAAATGGTGTGCAAGCCTATCCCCAAGGGGAACTTTACCGCCACCTCCCCTCCCCCATCACCCCTCAATCCACATCTCCATTGGTGGCCAGGCTTCTAAATCTGTTCCTTATTCAAAGTTATAACAAGGTTGGTCAGAGGCCTTTCCGCTTCTCAGCCTTTTGGCTAAGATCAAGCATCAGATCCAGCCCAAGATGGGACGCAATGCCTTTTCTTGTCGGCTCGGATCTTGTTTGTCTCTCTTGAGGGGACCATGAATTGGATTCAATTGGATTTTGAATTTGGTTTGTGGAGCAGATGAGGAATGGGTTCGAGTTTGCCTGGTCCATTCTGAGCATTGGCTTCAAGGATGGAGTAAAATAAATTTAGGAAAAAACAAGATTGGCGAGTGGGCAGCTTCCATGTTGAAGCACCCTCTCAGTTACCTACCCTCTCCTGCAGCCTGCTCTGATTCACTCTCCAGCTTCCAGAGTCCACCTGTCACCTTCAACTGGACAGAGATCCTGTCTCGATGCCAATGAAGGGTTTACCCTTTGTTAAAATTCCAAACAGTGACCGTTACCCCCGGGGATAGGTGCAGAGCCTGGAGACAGTCCCTGCCTCTGATTCAGGAGGGAAAGCCCAGCCTTGTGTCGACATATGTGTGTGTATCTGTGTGAGAATGTATTTGTGTGTGTGTGTGTCTGTAAGTGCGTTGTGTGTGTGCATGTGACAGTATTTGTGATTACGCCTGAGAGTGTATGTGTCTGTAAACATGTTTGCATGTGTGTTTGTGAATATGTGTGCATGAGTGTCTTACTGTGTGTGTTTGGAAGTGTGTTTATATATACTTATAGGCTTTTGTTTCTGTTTGTGCATGTTATTGTTCGTGTGTGTGTTGATTCTGTTTGTGTGTTTTTGTGTGTGTGTGTATGTTTATAAATGTTTGTGTGCGCGCATGGTCATGCATCTTTGTGAGTCTTTGTGTGTGTGTCTACGTTTGAATGTGTGTTTGTATGTATGTTTAAGTGTGTGTTAGTATGTTTGTTTTGGTATGTGTTTGTATGTATATGTGTGTTCGTATGTGTTAGTGTGTGTGCTAGTTTGTTTGTGTGTTCATATGTGTTTGTGTGTGTTTATATGTTTGTTTGTTTGTGTTTCCTCCCCCACGTACGTTTCCCAGTTGTAAACCCCTCTATTTCTTTCACTGGCTGATCCGTTGGTGTGATTTCAACACTCTCTCTTCCTATTTCCCATTAGTCTCAGTTTTATTCCTCTCTCAGCTTTTGGCACAGATAAAAACAGAACAAGTCGAGACAGGTTCTGAAGCATTATTTAAACTCGGAGGGTTTTAAGTTATTTCATTAGATGCTCACTAATAACACTGAACCCAGGCTGCAAGTCTGAAGGTGATTTGAGTTGTTGAAATGTTTAACAGCGATTAACTGAAGCAGTCTGTGTCCAAATGCAGCAAAAGCTGGATAATCTCCAGACTTGGGTGGGCAAGTGGCAAGTTACAAGTGTCAGGCAGTGACCAGCTCCAAGAAGAGAGAATCTTGTTTCCTCCCCATGACATTCAATGGCATTACCATCAAATCCCCCACTATCAACATCCTGGGGGTTACCACCGACTAGAAACTGAACTGGACCAGCCAGATAAACACTGTGCAGGAGCAGGTCAGAGACTAGGAATCCTGCAGCGAGTAACTCACCTCCTGACTCCCCAAAGCCTGTCCACCATCTACAAGGCACAAGTCAGGAGTGTGATGGAATGCTCCCCACTTGCCTGGATGGGTGCAGCTCCAACAACACTCAAGAAGCTCGACCCCATCCAGGACAAAGCAGCCCCGCTTGATTGGCACCACATCTAGACACATCCACTCCCTCCACCATCGACTCTCAGTAGCAGCCGTGTGTACCATCTACAAGATGCACTGCAGCAATTCACCCAGGCTCCTTAGGCAGCACCTTCCATCCTCCCAACCTCTACTGCCTCGAAAAACAAGAGCAGCAGACTCACGGGAACACCACCACCTGCAAGTTCCCCTCCAAGCCACTCACCATCCTGACTTGGAAATATATCGCCGTTCCTTCACTGTCACTGGGTCAAATTCCTGGAATTCCCTCCCTAACAGCACTGTGGGTGCACCTACACCACATAGACAGCAGCGGTTCAAGGCGGCAGCTCACCATCCTGTGTGGAAGAATTGGCCCTCTGGACCCTTTTGTATCTCTCCCCTCTCACCTTAACCTATGCCCTCTAGTTTTAGACTCCCCTACCTTTGGGAAAAGATGTTGACTATTTAGCTGATCTACGCTCCTCATTATTTTATAGACCTCTATAAGATCACCCCTCAGCCTCCTACGCTCCAAAGAAAAAAAGTCCCAGTCTATCCAGCCTCTTCTCAAACCATCAAGTCCCGGTAGCATCCTAGTAAATCTTTTCTGCACTCTTTCTAGTTTAATAATATCCTTTCTAAAATAGGGTGACCAGAATTATACACAGTATTCCAAGTGTGGTCTTACGAATGTCTTGTACAACTTCAACAAGACGTCCCAACTCCTGTATTCAATGTTCTGACCAATGAAATTAAGCATGCCGAATGCCTTCTTCACCACCCTGTCCACCTGTGGGTTATTGATCATGGCCTCCCTCTCAATGTCTTCAATGATAAAATTCTCATTCTGGTCTTCAAATCTTCACCCATCCCTATCTCAGTCTTCACCTCAAGTCTTACAGGCCTCCGAGGGACTGGTTAGCTCTGCTGGTTAGATAGCGGTGACGGAGGCAGAATGATACCAGAGGTAGTGCAGGTTCACTCAATTCGATGGCGGGGCCTTACCCTGAGCTTGTGGGCTGGTGTCCCTCAAGCTCGGAGTCACCAAACTGTCTCTCAGATGGAGAGAGATGCGTGTGGCCCTTTGGGACAATGGTTAAGATGCATCAACAACCCTCCACCCCTCTCACTCTGGCCTCCTCTGCATCCTGCCAATTCTTTCACTCCACATTGGCAAGCCATACTTACAACCATCTAGGCCCGACGTTCTAGAATTTTCCCCAGAATCCCTCCTCTGTCCACGTTCCTCTCCTGCAGCTCTGCTTCAAGCCCCACACTTTGACCAAGCATTTCATTCTAGAATCCCTACAGTGCAGCATGAGGCCATTCGGCCCATCGGGTCTGCACCAACTCTCCCACAGAGCATCTTTCTCTCACCCACTAAGGGGCCAATCCACCTAACCCGCACATCTTTGGACTGTGGGGGGAAACCGGAGCACCCGGAGGAAACCCACGCAGACATGGGGAGAATGTGCAGACTCCGCACAGAGAGTGACCCAAGCCGGGAATCGAACCTGGGTCCCTGGGGCTGTGAGGCAGCAGTGCTCACCACTGTGCTGCCCATTTCTGATATAACAATCTGGCAAATACCCCTGTGCACAATGAGGATTAAACGTTTGTGACCACTCCCTCTACAGTTTGCACCATTGCTTCTTTCAGCAGCCTAGAGTCCAGAGCTGCTGACTTATCAATGTGCAGTGATGATGCTCTGTTTAGTGGTGGTATTAAAGTTCACTCAGGAAGGCCAAGTTGCCATGGCAATGTACACGTTTACATGCATGTTGCAGGCTGGGGGTGGCGCCAATGATGGTAGAGGCTCCACATTCCTTTCCATCATGTGACTGTCCAGGAGTCTCTCCCACTCTTACCGCCAACCATTGGTGTGTTTGGAAGAATTTACAGGTTGACACTCAACCCATTTGACCGCGTTATGGACGCACCTTCCTTGGCCATCAAATCCCAGGGTGGGACTCGAACCCGGAGCTTCTGGGTCAGACGCAGGGACAGTAACCCACTGTACCACAAGACCTCCCATCTGCTTAGTATGCCCATCTTCCCTACCTATCTTTATCCTTGATGTGGAGATGCCGGTGTTGGACTGGGGAGGGCACAGTAAGGAGTCTCACAACACCTGGTTAAAGTCCAACAGGTATATATGGAATCACGAGTTTTCAGAGCACTGCTCCTTCCTTAGGTGGGTGAAGTGAGTCACTTGACGAAGGAGCAGCGCTCCAAAAGCTCGTGATTCCAAATAAACCTGTTGGACTTTAACCAGTATTGTGAGACTTCTTACTGTATCTTTATCCTGTACATAAATTTTCTCTTTTAAGAATTATGTGAAAGAATTTAAGGTTGCCTCCCTTGTATGTGAAGACCGATTTCACAAACTTTTTTAATGTTGATTTTGTTTTTGCTCATTCAGCAATTGGAGACATTCCCTCCTATTCATGAAACATGTGTGAGAATTTGGAGACATTCTCTTGCAGTCAGGAAGAATGTGTGAGGATTTGGTGACATTTCCTTATATTCAGGACGCCTGAGAGAGAATTTGAGGACATTCCCTTACATTCAGGAAGATTGGAGAGAATTTGGAGACATTCCCTTACATTCAAGAAGGCAGAGAATTTGAAGACATTCCCTTATATTCAGGAAGCCTGAGAGAGAATTTGGAAACATTCCCTAATATTTAGGAAGACTGCATGAGTATTCCAAGATATTCCCCTGTGCAGGGAAAATCTCTACATTCCAGGAGTTGAGAAGTGATTTTAGGGACACTCCCTGCATGAGGAATTGGGGTGAAATGTTTTGGTGATTTGAGGATTTTAGAGATGCTCCCTAATGCTCTAAGCTCCTTCCCTGTTGGCCTCCCACTGGCATTAGTCCTATTTTAAGGAATTAAATACTTTTATACACATCTGTACCAGCTAGGAGCCAATCGCCCATGCACATCGCCAATGTAAATACCAAGGCAATAACAACTTGCAAAGTCTTGGAATAATTATGGCTGCTTATCAGAAAATTATTGGACATTACTTTTATGTCAATTAACAGACTAATTTGTAGAATTAAGCAGTACAGGGAGTAAGAGGCAGCAGCAATGGATTTAGCTAAACACTAGCAAAGAGGACACAGCCTGAAGGCCTCACAGGGGAATTCATACCACACCATATCTGGGAGGAAATGGTTTGTGGAAAATCCTGGGAGCCAGACCTTCAGCAAGCTCCTTGCAGACTCCAGCAACTCTGAAGATCTCTAGAAGCCACAAGAACGCAAGAAAATGGAGCAGGAGCAAACCTGGCCCATCGGGCCAGCTCCACCATTCAATACCATCATGGCTTATCTTGGGCTTCAACTTCTGCACCCTTTCCTTTCCTTCTCAGGAAGCAAGTCAGGGATGAATGAATTCCGAGACTATTTGCTAAACTATCAATCCAGAAACTCAGCTAATGTTCTGGGGACCTGGGGTCGAATCTCGCCACAGCAGATGTTGAAATTTGAATTCAATAATCTGGCATTAAGAATCTAGTGATGACCCTGAATTCATTGTCGATTGTTGGAAAAACCCATCTGGTTCACTAATATCCCATAAAGGAAAGAAATCTGCCGTCCTTACCTGGTCTCCAGACCCATAGCAATGTGGTTGACTCTTAACTGCCCTCGGGCAACTAGGGATGGGTAATAAATGCTGGCCAGCCAGCGACACCCATGTCCCATGAAATGAATATAAAAGATTATGTATGGTATGCTTTATAATTGTCACATGTATTAGTATACAGTCAAAATTGTTTCTTGTGCGCTATACAAAGCATACTGTTCATAGAGAAGGAAAGGAGAGAGTGCTTTGTCTATATAGCATGCAAGAAACAATACCTTTCACTGTATCCCAATACATGTAAAAATAATAAAATCAACTCCATTTTCCCACCCACTCCGCGAAATCCCATAATTCCCCGAGAGCAAAAATCTGACTCCCCCAAACCTTATCCACAATCCTCTAGGGTGGAGAATTCCAAAGATTCACAACCCTTTGAGTGAAGAAATTTCTCCTCACCTCAGTCCTAAATGATTAGCTCCCTTATCCTGAGATGGTGCCCCCGTGTTTCAGGTTCCCCGACTCGCGGAAACAATCTCTCAGAGACCACCCTATCAGACCCCCTTCCGAATTTTGTACCTTTCATAGAGTCAGAGAGGTTTACAGCATGGAAACAGGCCCTTCGATCCAACTAGTCCATGCCGCCCTTTTTTTTAAACCCCTAAGCTAATCCCAATTGTCCGCATTTGGCCCATATCCCTCTATACCCATCGTACCCATGTAACTGTCTGAATGCTTTTTAAAAGGACAAAATTGTACCCGCCTCTACTACTACCTCTGGCAGCTTGTTCCAGACACTCACCACCTTCTGTGTGAAAAAATTGCCCCTCTGGACACTTTTGTATCTTTCCCCTCTCACCTTAAACCTGTGCCCTCTAGTTTTAGACTCCCCTACCTTTGGGAAAAGATATTGACTATCTAGCTGATCTATGCCCCTCATTATTTTATAGACCTCTTTAAGATCACCCCTCAGTCTCCTACGCTCCAGAGAAAAAAGTCCCAGTCTATCCAACCTCTCCTTATAACTCAATCCATCAAGTCCCGTTAGCATCCTAGTAAATCTTTTCTGCACTCTTTCTCGTTTAATAATATCCTTTCTATAATAGGGTGACCAGAACTGTACACAGTATTCCAAGTGTGGCCTTACCAATGTCTTGTAGAATTTCAACAAGACGTCCCAACTCCTGTATTCAATGTTCTGACCAATGAAACCAAGCATGCTGAATGCCTTCTTCACCATTCTGTCCACCTATGACTCCACTTTCAAGGAGCTTTGAACCTGTACCCCTAGATCTCCTGGCGGTCACCCATCTACCTGTCTGAACCTCTGGTGTGACAACTTCCCAGTAACTAGTGTCTATCACACTCTGCCTCCTGTACGCTCCGCAGTGCATCCACCTGCCCCTCCAACCGAACAATGCGGTCTGTGAGGAGCTGTAACTGGACAGTTCCTGCTGACAAAGTTGTCAGGGAGACTAGATTGCTCCCTAATTTCCCACATCTGACAGGAGGAGCATACCACTGCCCTCGCTGCCATACTGCCCTTATACAGGTAAAAGAATCTCAACTCACCTCTCCCTTGCTTGTGGCCCTCCCGACGTCTTTTGTTTTGGTTAGAGGAGGAGGTAGGGAGGGTAACACTGAAGTAGTGTTTGGGGTTTAACTGTCCCTTTACAACAGCTCCTCCACAGACCACCTTCTAGTCGCAGTGACTTCACCTATGCAAATGTTGCCTGCAACCGCCAATCACCTTCGCCGTCCTGCTGCTGTCAATGAGATCGCCTCTCATTCTGCTAAACTCCAGAGGTTATACACCCAATTCAGTCGGCCTCTCAAGACAGGGCAGTCCCCTCATCCCAGAGATCAATCCAGTTAATCTTAGCTGTACCGCCTCCAATGCAAGTATGTCCTTCCTCAAACGTGGAGACCAAAACCGCTCACAGTGAGGTAAATCTTCCAGTCCTGCCCACCGCAGGAATGGTCGTGGGCAGGATGGAAAAACTGACGGACCATTGAAAGGTCGGGCGGGGATTTCTGCTTTCGGAACTGGAAATTCCCACCCGATATTTCAGATGCAGGGTGCGATTTTACTGGATCGCCGTGCCAGTCAACCAGTAAGCTTGCGTGCAAGGCCAAAAATCCAGTTTGTGCCAATGATAGTGTCAAATAGCAGACAGTCACCATTCATAATGGCAACGGCAATGTTCCAGGTCCTGTTTTGCCGGTGATTGTCTTAATTTCAATCCCATTAGCATGTCCGGGACGGCTGTTTCTGGCCTCTTGAATGCTCCCTGCCTCCACTTGCCAACGAGAGGTTGCACCAGCGGGAATCACTGCTGGTCCCCACAGCGGAGACCAGGTATGATGGCCACGCCAGAGTGATCGGAGGCCATTGAAGCCCCCGGGCAGTCAGAGGGAGGGCGGGCAGTGCCCGTTGGGAAACCTGGCACTGCCCACCCAGCACCCTGGCACTGCCCACCCAGCACTATGTGTGCCAGGGGTAGTGCCAGAGGGTGTGGCTATGACAGGGGGGATGCACAATGATGGGGACTCTTGCAGGGGGAGCTCTGCAAGAGGGCGGGCTTATGGAGGGGGAAACCTGCAAGGGGGAGCTTGTGAGGGGGGCTTTGCAAAGGGGGGGCTTGATGAGGGGTGGCTTACGCCCCTCCCGCCAGCGTGGGACACACCTCCAGCATTTGTTAAAATTCTAAGTGCTGGACAGCATGGCAGGAAAAGTCAGCTGTGCCACTGACGAGCTGCCCACCGCTTTTCTCGCCTGGGTCCGGCACATGGGAGAGAAATGGAAAACTCCAGCCACTATCTCCTCAGTAATGAGAGGGGAGAGCTGGCCCTGTGTGGAACTCCCCCTTCAGAAGGTCAGGATGTCCCGTCTCTGATGCACTGACCACTGTGGAGAAGCTAATGGAGCCCCTTGAAAGCTAAAAGTACCTGGGGAAAGATGTGGAATACAGGGGGTAACTGAGGACAGGACGCTGCTCAGTTTATACAATTCCTACAGTGCAGAAGAGGCCATTTGGCCCATCACGTCTGCACCGACTCTCTGCCAGAGTGTCTTAACCAGTCCCTCTCCCCATAACCCCACACTTATCTTGGCCAAGCCACCTAACCCACGCATCTTTTGGACTGTGGAAGGAAACAGGAGCACCCGGAGGAAACCCACGCAGACACGGGGGGAAAGCACAGACTCCGCACAGTCACCCGAGGCCGGATTTGAACCCAGGTCCCTTGAGGGGCGAGGTAGCAGTGCTGGAGAGCAGGGCGGTGTGGGGGTGGAGCGCGAGGTGGTTCCGGGGGAGTGGGGCGGGGTGGGGTGGGTGGTGGGGAAGCTTCAGATTACATCACAAGACTCTAAAGCCTGCGGATATTTGCAGGACACACTGGTGCTGTACTCCGGAGAAAATTCAGAACTTATTAACATGTCTTTTTCTATAATTGTCTATTTTTGTCTGATTTTCTATCCCGCTAACAGTGTTAACTTGTCCTAAAGACACTCGCACAGAGATGACTGCTGTCCTGAAAGCTTGCACAGCCAGCCTCGAAGCACCCAGCCAATCGTACCTTCCCTGTGCAGAGTTCCGGAAGAGTCTTTCATCAAAACCCTATTGCTATTGGTCGGAGCTAAAGTCAACAGGAGAAAGTTTACATTACACCCAAAGCAAACACTGAATGTGACGGGAATGATCCATTTTCCACAGGGCCGGGGGAGTCAGGAAGCTTCACTCCCCCGGCTGTTAACAAATGGTGAGCAGATCGCCAGAGCCCCTCAGGTGATCTAATGTGATCAGACAGATCTCCAACCCACTGTGTACACATCCCACCCATACCCCCCAACCTACTGTGTACACATCCCAACCTCACCCTAACCCACTGTGTACACATCCCAACCCACTGTGTACACATCCCAACCCACTGTGTACACATCCCAACCCACTGTGTACACATCCCAACCCACTGTGTACACATCCCAACCCACTGTGTACACATCCCAACCCACTGTGTACACATCCCAACCCACTGTGTACACATCCCAACCCACTGTGTACACATCCCAACCCACTGTGTACACATCCCAACCTACTGTGTACACATCCCAACCTTACCCTAACCCACTGCGTACACATCCCAACCCACTGCGTACACATCCCACCCATACCCCCTGATCCACTGTGTGCACATTCCCAGCCTCATCCCAACCTACTGTGTACACGTCCCAACCTTACCCTAACCCACTGTGTACACGTCTCAACCTTACCCTAACCCACTGTGTACACATCCCAACCTTACCCTAACCCACTGTGTACACGTCCCAACCTTACCCTAACCCACTGTGTACACGTCTCAACCTTACCCTAACCCACTGTGTACACATCCCAACCCACTGTGTACACATCCCAACCCACTGTGTACACATCCCAACCCACTGTGTACACATCCCAACCCACTGCGTACACATCCCAACCTCACCTCCAACCTACTGTGTACACATCCCAAATATACCCCAACCCACTGCGTACACATCCCAACCCACTGCGTACACATCCCACCCATACCCCCTGATCCACTGTGTACACATTCCCAGCCTCATCCCAACCCACTGTGTATACATCCCAGCCATACCCCCAGGTTTTTGGGGGGAGGGTAGCGTAGTGATTAGTAATCTAGAAGTCCAGGCTATTACCCTGGGGACACCGGTTCAAGTCCTACCACGGCAGCTGGTAGAATTTAAATTCAACAGGCGCCAGAGTGTGGCGACTCGGGGATTTTCACAGTATCTTCATTGCAGTGTTAATGTCAGCCTAGTTGTGACACTAATAAAATACAATTAAGCTACTTCACGACCCCCCCCCACTTATCCCCATGAGCCCGACACCCCCGTACCAACCCATGCCCCTCTACCCACTACATGGCCCCCTCATACTCCTATGCACACGCCCCCCCCCCCCCTCCCACACACAACCCCGTGGCCCTTTATAATCCCCAAAAACCTGACAGCAAAGTCTTGGACCAAATCGTGCACTTGATCCCTGGCTTGAGTCGCTGTCTGTGCGGAGTTTGCACATTCACCTCGTGTCTGCGTGGGTTTCCTCCGGGTGCTCCGGTTTCCTCCCACAGTCCAAAGGTGTGCGGGTTAGGTTGATTGGCCGTGCTAAAAATTGCCCCCTTAGAGTCCTGAGATGTGTAGGTTAGCAGGTAAATACGTAGGGTTACGGGGATAGGGCCTGGGTGGGATTGTGGTCGGTGCAGACTCGATGGGCCAAATGGCCTCTTTCTGCACTGTAGGATTCTATGATTTTCTATGATTCTAAATTAAACTGAACAAGATACAAGAGTACAGACTTCACCCTGGGCCTCTGGATTACTAATCGCTCCGCTCCCATCTCCCCAAAAAAACGTTCCCACAGCTCGGCAAATAATACTTCACAGAAAGCAAATGGAAATTATCTGCACAATCAGAAAGATTTGCTCCTTTTAGATACAGTCTGCGCGACAGGCACCATTTCTGATTTCAGACCACACAGAGACAATTCCGCTCACTCCACTGGACGCCTGCTCACTGCAGAATTCTGGACCTTGGTCAGAAATTCAAGGCTGGCCTTGCAAAGCTCCAGGTTTAACTTGCGAAGGCACGTTTGACCCCGCTTCTCGTATCTGTGAGTCACAGAGGAAACACCAGGATCGAAGAGCAGTAATCTCAGCAGTGAGGGACTGGATGAGCACACTGCTCCGGCGAGGGAACTGAAACCACCCAGATAGCCGACTCCCAGCCAAGCTTCTTAACCTCGTCGACTGATCTTCGAGCCCGGAGAAGCTCAAGGCGAAGGCAAGTTATCTTTTCAGGAGCAAACTGGAGCTCAGGCATCCAAACTAACCATAAAATCATAAGATATAGCAGCAGGATTAGGCCATTCAGCCCATCCATTTTTTTCCAAGATGGCGCTGGAGCCAGGCAACTTCTTGCAAGCTGTGCCCAGCATACTTTCTAAGTCTATCTTTTACTCTCTTTCTATGCTTCTAAAACTTCATTCTGCACTCTCTCATTTCCTTCTCTATGAATGGTATGTTTTGTCTGTATAGCGCGCAAGAAACAATACTTTTCACTGTATACTAATACATGTGACAATAATAAATCAAATCAAATCATCGAGCCTGCTCTGTCATTCGATCAGGACTGATAAGTTACTCAGCATGTGGAGATGCCGGCGTTGGACTGGGGTGAACACAGTAAGAGTTTTAACAACACCAGGTTAAAGTCCAGCAGCTTTATTTGGTAGCAAATGCCATGAGTTTCTCAGCCCCATTCCCCCGCCTTTTCCCTGTAACCTTTGATTCTGTGAATTAAGCAGCTATTTTTAGTTCTGCCTGCACAGAAGACAGAAATAGCTTTCCAGAAATGCAGGGCAAACAAGTGTCTAGTGAGAAGAGGGAATTGGAGGAAATTAGTACCAGTAAGAAATAGTGCTGGAGAGGTTAATGGGAATGAAAGCCAATAAACCCCCCAGGGCCTCCTTCTCTACATCCCAGGGCTCGAAAGGACGTGGTCATGGAAATAGTGGATTTGCTGGTTGTCAAATTCCAAAATTCTGTCGATTCTCAAACAGTCCCGGCAGATTGGAGGGTGGCAAATGTAACCCCATTATTTAAAAAAGGAGAGAGAGAAAGAAAACAGGAAGTTACAGAGTGGTTAGCCCAATATCAGTAGTAGGGAAAATGCTAGAGTCTATTATAAAGGATGTGATAACAGGACACTTAGAAAATATCAACGGGATTTTTAAAAATTCATTTGTGGGACATGGGCGTCGCTGGCTGGGCCCAGCATTTATTGCCCATCCCTAGTTACCCTTAGAGGGCAGTTGAGAGTCAACCACATTGCTGTGGCTCTGGAGTCACATGTAGGCCAGACCAGGTAAGGACGGCAAATTTCCTTCCCTAAAGGACATTAGTGAACCGGATGGGTTTTTCCGACAATGGTTTCATGGTCATCAGTAGATTCTTAATTCCAGATTTTTTTATAGAATTCAAATTCCACCGTCTGCCGTGACGGGATTCGAATCCGGGTCCCCAGAACATTAGCTGAGTTTCTGGATTAATAGTCTAGCGATAATAGCACCAGACCATCGCCTCCCCGTCAATATGGATTTAGGCAAGGGAAATTAGTGCTTGGGTCCCAGCTATTCACAACATCAACTATTTGGATGAGGGGGATCAAATATATTTCCAAGATGGCTGATGACACGAAACTAAGTGGGAATGTGAGTGGTGAGGAGGGAGCAGAGAGGCTTTAAGGTGATTCAGACAAGTTGAGTGAGCGGATAGATACTTGGCAGATACAGCATAACGTAGATAAAGGGTGAAGTTAGCCAATTCGGACAGAGAAACAGAATGGCAGAGTATTATTTAAATGGTGACAGATTGGGAAATGTTGACGTACAAAGGGACCTGGGTGTTCCCGTACACTAGTCACTGAAAGCAAACATGCAGGTACAGCAAGCAGTTGGGAAGGTAAATGGTATGTTGACCTTCATTGTCAGAGGACTTGAGTACAGGAGCAAGGATGTCTTACTGCAGCTGAGAGGCTGGCGAGACCACGCCTGGAATATTGTGCACAGATTTGGTCTCCTTGCCAAAGAAAAAATATACTTGACATGGAGGGAGTGCAGCGGAGGTTCACCAGACTGATACATGGGATGGCAGGATTGTCGTACGAGGAGAGATTGAGTTGATTGGGCCCGTATTCACCGGAATTTAGAAGAATGAAAGAGGATCGAATTGTAACATATAAAAAGGGATGGATAGACTGGATGCAGGGGTGTTGTCTCCTTTGGCTGGAGGGGGTCCAGAACCTGGGGGTCACAGACTCAGGGTATGGGGTAGGCCATTTAGGACTGAGATGAGGAGAAATTTCTTCACTCAGAGAATGGTGAACCTGTGAAATTCTCCACCACAGGACGCTATGGAGGCCACAAATCACTGACTGTATTGAAGAAAGAAACAGATAGATTTGCAGACACTAAAAGGGTCACGGGGTATGGGGAGAGAGCAGGAGTTTGGTGATGAGATGGAGGATCAGTCATGATCCCGTTGAATGGCGGAACAGACTGAATGGCCTACTCTTGCTTATATCTTCTACGTTTCTCCTTCTAAAATAAGAAGCCAAAATATTGTGGTCAGGATGTGAGTGAGTTCACAAAAGATTGAAAACAGAATTGGAGAATTAGAAGCATTAATCGCAATGGAAGGACCCAATGTTGAGCCTGATTAGCACAAGAAACGTGACAGAATCCCCATTTCTGTCCATAAGCAGGAATTTTAATCACATTTCAGCTGAAATTTTGACAGAGCGATAACAGGAAGTTAGGGACTGGTGTATATCCCCGGCAACACTCTAGACAGCCCTGGGCTAAGGCCCCAAACATGACTAAATCTACCCACTCCGAAAATGTGCCTTGAAACATCTTCGCCATTGTTCCAAAGGACCATAGGCACATCTGTCCATTGGAAAGAGACAATTCTGGTAGCTTGTAGCTTGAGGGATGCTACTCACAAGCTCAGGGCAAAGCAAGGAGGCCAGGCCTCCGTGAGATACCAGAGCCAGTTCAGGGATTGAAGCCGCACCTTCCTGAAACAACAACATATGGAATATTGCTGAAAACAAGCAGACTTTTTTTTGTCAAAGCTTTGCTCTTGCACTCATCAGGACATTCTCAAGAAAATACCAAATGTCAGTGGGAAACAACATATTTATATGAAGAGAGAGCTGATTGATTAGTAAGTTGATTCCAATTGGTAGAGGTGCTCATATGGAGAATGCACCAGTTGATGGTGACCAACAGTTAACTGCCAAGCATTGTTTGAACTTTGAACCAGGTAAGTTTGACTCTGCTTGATCAAGACGCTGCCCTGAGGAATGAACCAGCGAATGGCTGTCACCTATTTTGTTTAGCTGAAACTGGAGCAATGAGCGTATATGTTCTTTGTGTCTGCAAAGAACGTGGTGCATTCTCCACGGTAACACATCGACCAGAGTCTGCTTCCCAACCCACTAGCCAGAGGCAGTGGTTACTCCCTATTTTATCAAAACCCCCTGGTAATTTTGAATGCCTCTACTAACTCTCTCCTCAACGTTATCCGCTCTGCGAAGAACATCTCCCACTTCTCCAGTTTCTTCATCGAACTGAAGCCCCTCAGCCCTGGCAAATACTAAGGCTGAGATTTACCGGCTCCCACCACCCCTTCCCCCACCACCGCTGGGATCTTCAGGTCCCGCTGAAAGTCAATGGACCTTTAGCTGGACTGCCACACACACACACACACACCGCTCCCCCCCAGCCTTAGTGGAAATTTCTAAACCAAATTTGTGGCTTGACCCCTCAATGATCAGGTCACTCGCGTATTTTCAAACCCGGTGAAGAGAACGAGGGAACCAGACCCCATCGACATTACATTAATAACCATCGCTGGAAACTGCCCAGCGAAAGGGTGCCGCAGATCAGATTTGTAGGGCAGATACACACTTGGAAAACCCGTGTTGGTTCCCAATCACTCTACGGCAAAGAAGTAAACGCCAGGGTACCGTACCAGTTATCCACAGGGCAAACGTGGTGATTCCGCACTGCCACCGCATACCTGTTCAAAACAAACCAGAGGTCAAGTCAGAGGTCAAGTCCCAGGTCAAGTCAATTGATTGCTCAATTCCTATTCTGGCCAATCTCAACAAGAAAAGCAATTCCGGAACATTCAATGAGGGGCTGAAAATAGAATGATCCAGTTAGCCTTTACACGTGGAAGCAGGAGAAGGCCATTCAGCCCCTCCAGCCTAACCCGCCATCCAATTAGATCACGGTTGATCCGTGATTGAACCCATCTGCCCACCTTGCGTCCAAAACCCTGAATACACTTGGCCCAAACGTC
This sequence comes from Mustelus asterias, assembly GCF_964213995.1. Lineage (NCBI taxonomy): Eukaryota > Metazoa > Chordata > Chondrichthyes > Carcharhiniformes > Triakidae > Mustelus > Mustelus asterias. The sequence goes on from NC_135828.1 coordinate 22,003,134, forward strand.
TCTCAATATCACTTTGGAGATTTCTATTTGACCGTCAAGCCTCAACAGCGGGTTTTGTTTGTTTGGGGGCGGGGGGGGGGGGGGGCATGGAGCCAGGGGGTAGTTCCCGATTTCCGCAATCCACTGCGTGAAGAACACCATTCCCAAATGGTCTCACTTTTTTTTTTGAAGCAATGGCCTCCCTATCCTGAAATCCCTCACTCGAGAATAGTCTTACTGTTCACAAGGTGCGCACGCACGCACAGTGCGTCAGTGCGGGGTTTAATCAAAGTAAAATTGATAACCTATTCGTAAATGGTTTATAGTAATTCAACTAAACATTGAATTCTAATCAAGACTCCGTGTTGTATAACTTCAACTTTCAGAATCGCCATGCCTGTACAAAATGTTCTGTTCTGGAGAGAGCTCCCCGAACACTCCTGATACCATCATATCAGCTTGCTTCAATGTCAGTAAACTGCAGCTTCAAATCCTGACGGGAAGATGGGGGGATATAATCTGTGTTGATATTTTAGCGCAGTGCTGAGGCGTTACTAGAGGGACCCTCGGACATTAGCCCAAATCCGACCTGACCTAGTGCAGGATGTAAAAGATCTTATTGAAGAAGAGCGGGGAGCTTCTCTCAACATCCCGATCAATGTTTACCTTCAACTAAGATTAGTCCAAAGGTGTGCAGGTTAGGTTGATTGGCCATGCTAAATTGCCCCTTAGTGTCCCAGGATGCTTAGGCTGGAGGGAGAAGCAGGGTAAATATGTGGGTTTATGGGGATAGGGTCTCAATGGGCCGAATGGCCTCCTTCTGCACTATAGGGATTCTATGATTAATTCATAGATTTCCAACAGTGCAGAAGGAGGCCATTCGGCCCATCGAGCTTGCACCAACAACAATCCCACCCAGGCATTAGCCCCATAACCCCATGTAAAATCATAGAAATCATAGAAACCCTACAGTACAGAAAGAGGCCATTTGGCCCATCGAGTCTGCACCGACCACAATCCCACCCAGGCCCTACCCCCATATCCCTACATATTTTGCCCGCTAATCCCCACATCCCAGGACACTGAGGGGCAATTTTTTAGCATGGCCAATCAACCTAACCCGCACATCTTTGGACTGTGGGAGGAAACCGGAGCGCCCGGAGGAAACCCAAGCAGACACGAGGAGAATGTGCAAACTCCACACAGACAGTGACCCAAGCCGGGAATCGAACCCAGGTCCCTGGAGCTGTGAAGCAGCAGTGCTAACCACTGTGCTACCGTGCCGCCCCCTCGCCAGTGTATTTACCCTCGCCAGTCCCTCTGACACTAGGGGCAACTTACCATGGCCAATCAACCTAACCCGCACGTCTTTCAGATTGTGGGAGGAAACCGGAGCACCCGGAAGAAACCCACGCAGACACGGGGACAACGTGCAGGCTCCTCACAGACAGCCGAGCCGGGAATCGAACCCAGGTCCCCGGCGATGTGAGGCAGCAGAGCTAATTACTGTATTACCCTTTGCGTTCTGAGTCGTTTGCCTCACTGTGGCGTGTGGGACCTGGATGCCAAAGGGCTTCCACCTTTCAGTTCACTGCGACCAGCCACCTTCCCTTTGGGCTGTCTCGAAGAGGTGACAGGCACTAGGTTAATGCAAGCTCTACTTCGACAGGGCCAGGGTTTTTCGGAGGGTGGGTGGATTCCCTCCCCCATTGGGAGGGGGAGGATTCCCTCCCTCCTCGTGGGGGGGGGGGGGACACATCCCCGCTGACACTGCCCATCCCACAGCCATCTCCCCCCCCTCCCCAAGCGTTAGTGAGGTGCAGGTGGGACTCGCGGCCCTCACTCGGAAGCAATTCCCGCCTCGGAATGCCGGCCAATCTCTCTCCCCCTGCAGCGCCGGTGGCTGCAGTGGCCACGACTGGGACTGCAAGCAGTGCCCGAGGGGAGGGAAGCGGGCTTGAACAAAGGGGGATGGGGTGTCGGTGGAGAGGCTGTGGGGGGCTGCGGAGGCAGGTCCTGCGGTTACTGGAAGTAAGGTGGTGGGTGGGGGGGCTGATGACGGAGGCGAATCTCCCCCCCCCCCCCCCCCCGAAGCCTGGATCCAATTTATTTTCCTGCTTCCCCTGACATTGCACCCACCTTCTGAAAATTGAGGCTGAGTGGGGAACGGCCCTTAGGTGGTCAATAGTTGGCTACTTGAGGGCTTCAATTGGGGAAAGGGCATACGGCCCATCCCAGGCCTCACTTTCCCCAGCATTAAGATGACGGAGAGGTCGGGGTGAGTGGGAACCCAGTGGGAAGCCCAGCCGAGGAATTTTACCGCTTGGCTCCACCCAATCCCCACCCTCTTACAAACCCATTGGCGGGGGGGGGTTGGGTGGGGGCGGGGGAGCATAAGATTTCTACTCCGGGTCTTGTCCACTGACTAGTCAAGAGATCCTCCATTAGTAATGGAACGGGCCCCCTTTCCCCCTGTCCGACCTGCTCTGCGAGAGCTCCAGGGACCCAGTCTGTCACCCTCCACCCTGGGAGCCGGGTAGGCCCCGAGGTCAAGTCCAACTCCAGGAGCTGCTCCTTGCGGAAGGGCTGGTCAGACAGCCCAGAGCTCCATCCTCCCAGAGCTCCAAAGGGAGGGAAGGAGCCCGAGGTTGAGTAAAAGAGGTAATTTCGGTGAGAGCTGATTATCTGATGAAGATAATCTTGAGAAAGCAGGACGCAGAGCCAAGGAAAATAAAGTCTTGCTTTCTGAGTAAAATGCCAGCATGTTTTAATTCTGACTGATTCCTCAGAAATGATTAAAAGCAACAACAACTTGTGGAACCTGTGATGATCCTCCAAGTTTGTGCTTTCAGTTCCCTTTTGGCCTGACACGAGTAATAATTGTTTATTTTAGAGTTGGCTCCCAGTGTTAATGACTCAGCTTCTCGACTTCAACATCAGCCTTTCACTGCCGTCTGCACATCTTTAACACATTCCGTGTCAGTGTGGTAGGTGTGAAACACAGACATGGATCCTGTCACTATGGTTGTCTACATATAACGCGACAGCACACTCACTCCCCGCTTGCCGACAATGACAACTACACTCAAGAAGCTCTACACCATCCAGGACAAAGCAGCCCAGTTTGAACGGCGACCACCTTAAACATTCATTCCCTCCACCACAGTGACAAGCGTGTGTACCATCTACAGAATGCACTCACCAAGGCTCCTTCAAAAGCATCTTCCAAACCCGTGACCTCTACCACCTAGCAGGGCAAAGGTTGCAGGAACACACAGAAACATAGAAAATAGGAGCAGGAGGTCGCCATTCGGCCTTTCAAGCCTGCTCTGCCATTCATTATGATCATGGCTGATCATCCAGCTCAGTAACTTGTTCCCGCTTTTCCCTCCATATCCTTTGATCCCCTCCGCCTCAAGTGCTATATCTAACTGCTTCTTGAAAATATTTAATGTTTTGGTCTCAACTGCTTTCTATGGTAATGAATTCCACACGCTCACCACTCTCTGGGTGAAGAAAGTTCTCCTCATCTCAGTCCTAAATAGTTTACCCTGTATGATCAGCCTGTGACCCCTGATTCTGGACTCCCCTACCATTGAGAACATCCTTACTGCACACAGCCTGCCTAGTCCTGTTAGAATTTTATAGGTTTCTATAAAATTCCCCCTCATTCTTCTAAACGCCAACAAATATAATCCTAACCGACTCAATCTCTCCTCATACATCAGTCCTGCCATCCCAGGAATGGTAAACCTCCTCTGCACTCCCTCGAGAGCAAGAACATCCTTCCTCAAATAAGGAAACCAAAACTGCACACAATATTCCAAGTGTGACCTCACCAAGGCTCTGTATAATTGCAGCAACAGTAAGAAGTTTAACAACACCAGGTTAAAGTCCAACAGGTTTATTTGGTAGCAAAAGCCACACAAGCTTTCGGAGCCTTAAGCCCCTTCTTCAGGTGAGTGGGAATTCTGTTCACAAACAGGGCATATAAAGACACAAACTCAATTTACATGAATAATGGTTGGAATGCGAATACTTACAACTAATCAAGTCTTTAAGATACAAACAATGTGAGTGGAGAGAGCATCAAGACATAAAGACTTGATTAGCTGTAAGTATTCGCATTCCAACCATTATTCATGTAAATTGAGTCTGTGTCTTTATAAGCCCTGTTTGTGAACAGAATTCCCACTCGCCTGAAGAAGGGGCTTAGAGCTCCGAAAGCTTGTGTGGCTTTTGCTACCAAATAAACCTGTTGGACTTTAACCTGGTGTTGTTCAACTTCTTACTGAGTTTACCCCAGTCCAACGCCGGCATCTCCACATCATAATTGCAGCAAAACATCCCTGCTCCTGTACTCGAATCCTCTCGCAATGAAGACCAACGTACCATTTGCCTTCTTTATCGCCTGCTGCACCTGCATGCTTACCTTCAGTGAGTGGTGCACAAGGACACCTAGGTCTCAATGCACATTCTCCTCTCTCAATTTATAACCATTCATATAATAATCTGCCTGTTTTTGCTGCCAAAGTTGACAACCTCACACTGATCCACCTTATACTGAATCTGCCAATCATCTGCCCACTCACTCAACTTGTCTGAATCACACTGAAGCATCTCTGCATCCTCCTCACAGCTCACCCTCCCACCCAGCTTTGTCTCATCTGCAAATTTGGAGATATTACATTCAGTTCTCTCATCTAAATCATTGATTATATATATTGTGAATACAAACATGGGAACACCACCACCTGGAGGTTCCTCTCCAAGTCACTCACCATCCTGACTTGGAAATATATCAGCCATTCCTTCACCGTCGCTGGGTCAGAATGCTGGAATTCCCTCCCTAACAGCACTGTGGGTGTACCTACACCTCAGGGACTGCTGCGGTTCAAGAAGGCAGCTCACCATCACCTTCTCAAGGGCAATTAGGGATGGGCAATAAATGCTGGCCTAGCCAGCGACGCTTAGACCCAATGAATGAACGAAAAAAACTGAAAGGGAAACAGTGTGACATAAGCCAGCTGCTGTTATGTGATACCCGAATGGTACCCAGAGCACATTTCAAAACCTCCATCCCCATCTCACTGACTCGAGTGATACTTTTGCCCCAGTATTTATGGAGCATTGAGGAGGGCGAGTGGGGTAGGTGCAGTTTGATGCATCCAGGCAAGCCGATAAGAAAGGTAACATGGAGGTCCACTACAGGGCTGGAGGGGCCTGTTCTGGTAGGCCACACCTAAGGAGCACTGAGGAGGCAGAGCTGGGATGGGGGTGGTGGAGGGGCAGGTGGAGTAGGGCATTGGGAGTGGGGGGGCGGGGTTGAATCTGTTGTAGTTCAGCAGGGAAAGCAGAGCCAAGCTTGGAGTGGGAAGCATATTTTCTTGAAAGGCCAGTGGTGAGAGTGGGGATCCCTCTTTCTCCTCCTGACCCACAAGCAGTGCTGGAAAGTTTCTTACCCACTGGAACCAGGCCTACCTCACTTTCCTTCAGCAGCCAGGCTTTCCCGAGCTTGGGAAAAGCAGCCCACATGGAAATAAATAAAAAAAACCCATCTAGCCTCATGACTATTTTTCAGTGCCTCTCGCGAGGAGGTCAGTCACCCATCCCCCGGAGGTATAACTTATGTCCAATGACACTACCACTGTCCCCTTGGATAATACAGCACCTTGCTCTGCTTTGTAATCCAAAGAGAAACTTCTTGCTCCAAACTATTTCTGTCCAAAACACAAATCTCATCCCAACATTCCTGGCCCCTATTTCTTCTGAGTTGTTCTTAGGAAAGCCACATTTCATTAGTTATCTTCAACTCCTGGAAAACAGATTCTGTCAGGATTGAGGGAGACCGAGGATTTCACACTGTGGGAAATTCTAATGGTCAACACATGGCCACCAATTGAATGAGATGCCATAGAGGTGGACAGGGACCTGTGGCTAAACTGGACACCCTTTCAGTCAGTGACCACCTCACCCCCCTCCCCCATTAAAACTGGACATAGATCAACGCAACAATGTCGGCCAAAGCTGTGATGGAGTGCCAGGAGCCAAATTTCATAAGATGGGGACCGAATCTCTTTTCGAAAAGGAGAAAGAAATTCCAGGGATGTGGGGAAAGAATGGGGGAGGGGGTATAAAATGGGAAAACTCTTTCAAAGAGTCAGCACAGGCATGATGGGCCAAATGGCCTTCCCCTGTGCAGTGTAAAGTTTATTTATTCGTCACAAGTAGGCTGACATTAACATTGCAATGAAGTTACTGTGAAAATCCCCCAGTCACCACAGTCTGGTGCCTGTCCGGGTACACTGAGGGAGAATTTAGCACGGCCAATGCACCTAACCAGCATGTCTTTCAGACTGTGGGAAGAAACTGGAGCACCCGGAGGAAACCCATGCAGACACGGGGAGGATGTGCAGACTCCACAGAGACAGTGACCCAAGCTGGGAATCGAACCCGGGTCCCTAGAGCTGTGAGGCAGCAGTGCTAACCACTGTGTCACTGGTATGATTCTCTTCATGGCTACAAAGAATCTTCACCGTGACTAGCAACCATTTTCAATGACTACAAACTTGCATTTGCTCTCTCGGTGCTGTGGAACAGGACGGGGCGGTGGGGGTGGGATGGTAGATGGGTGCAGGGACCAGCTGAGTTACAATGTAGTTTGGAATGCAGTTCCCTTTTGCTGATGAATACTGAACTCCATCTAAAGAAATGCAATGGAACAGCATCCAAATGAGGTTACATGTCCAGCAGAGGTGTCGAGCCCAGCTACGTCCCTCCATTTAGGGGAGGCGATGGCCTAGTGGTATTATCACTAGACTATTAATCCAGTTCTGGGGACCCGGGTTCGAATCCCACCACGGCAGATGGTGGAATTTGAATTCAATAAAAAATATCTGGAATTAAGAATCTACTGATGACCATGAAACCATTGTCGATTGTCGGAAAACCCATCTGGTTCACTAATGTCCTTCAGGGAAGGAAATCTGCCGTCCTTACCTGGTCTGGCCTACATGTGACTCCAGAGCCACAGCAATGTGGTTCACTCTTAACTGCTCTCGGGCAGCTAGGGATGGATAATAAATGCTGGCCAGCCAGCGACACCCATGTCCCACAAATGAATAAAACAAAACATCAGTTTAGATACATCACCAGAAATTGAGCATTGGGCAGGATCTTCTATTCCCACTGACGGTGCATCCTCTGCCACCGATTTCCGGCAGTGTGGAGTGGATTCAATGGGAATTCCCATTAACAGCGGCGGAACCAGAAGATCCTGCCACTGGCATGTTGCCTCCCACTGCCCAATAAAACACCACAGGGAAGCCAGGGAATCCCAGCAATTGAGCCTGTGAATTTTTGGAATTCTCTACCCGAGGGAGATGTTAATGCTCAGTCGATGAGCCTACTGAAGATTGAGACTGAGAGATTGTTGGACACTCAGGGATATGGAGATATGGCAGACAAATGGAGTTAATATTTGTCAATGATGGTAATGAATGGTGGAGCAGAAAGGTGGGGCCATGCGGCCTACTCCTGCTCCTAATAATGAGGGCGTCTTGATCCACTTTAGAACAGGCTGTGTATTTATCACCAATTATACTGGTTGGGAGGGTGGGGGGCTGGGGGAAAAACGGGGACGAGGGGACGGGACGGTCGAAGTTAGAAATTCAGGCACGCAGCATTTTTCACACACTTTGTGGCATCCTAAGTCCTCAATACTTACAATATTTCACAAGCTCAATGTCATCTGGCACCGCACCATCCACCATATTGGTCGGAGCCAAATAATGGTCATGTGATGGAAACTGGCTTCATTCCCTTACATCTGTAAACGAGTGTCCTCACAAGTCCTCATTGAAAGATTGGTTTGAGTTGAAGCATCTGCTGCCAACTCCTTCTAAAAATGCACCATTTAGTTTGTATTGGCTCACCTCACTCCTCCTCCTCCCCCCCCCCTTCCCCCCCCCACTGCCAGTCCGACTAGAGGAATAACTTCATATTTCTCAGTTACATTTCATCTGCCGTGTCTCAATCCAGCTAGTACAACACTGTGGGCGCCAGAATACAACATCTCCTCCAACTCACATAATCCTTAAACAGTGCAACACTTGAAAGATTGCTGGCATTGTTCTGAAATGCTTACTGCCTGCGCTAAAATTGAGGTCTGAACACTTAAAAATGTTTTTAACATTGATTCTACAGGATGTGGGCGTCACTGGCTAGTCCAGCATTTATTGCCCATTCCTAATTTCCCTTCAGAATAGAATCGGAGAATCGACAGTGCAGAAGGAGGCCATTAGGCCCATCGAGTCTGCACCAACAACAATCCCACCCAGGTCCTATTCCCGTAACCCCACGTATTAGCCCTCCTAAGGTGGTGGTGGTGAGCTGCCTTCTTGAATGGTTGGAGTCCCCGAGGTGGATAAAAGCAGAGAAGTGTTGTTGCAATTGTATAGGGTGTTGGTGAGGCCACATCTGGAGTATTGTGTCCAGTTTTGGTCTCCTTATTTGAGGAAGGATGCGGTGGCATTGGAGGCAGTTCAGAGGAGGGTCACCAGATTGATTCCGGGGATGAAGGGGTTGACGTATGAGGAGAGATTAAACAGTTTGGGTTTATACTCGCTGGAGTTTAGAAGGATCATAGGGGATCTGATCGAGGTTTATAAAATTTTAAAGGGGATTGATAAGAAAATGTAGACCAAATGTTTCCTCTTGTGGGGCAGTCTAGAACAAAAGGTCACAGGTCTAGGTTGAGAGGTGGTAGATATAAAACTGAGATGAGGAGGAACTACTTCTCACAGGGGGTGGTAAACCTGTGGAACCCGCTGCCCCATAGCACGGTGGGGTCTGAATCATTAAATGGTTTCAAGAAGGAGATAGATATATTTCTAATAAAATAAGGGATAAGGGGATATCCCAGGTGGGGAGGTGGATTTGAGACCAGGGAGAGATCAGCCGTGATCTGATTGAATGGCGGAGCAGGCTCGAAGGAGTGAATTGCCTACTTCTGCTCCTAATGCCTATGTTCCTATGTTCAGGTAGCCCACAGTGCTGTTAGAGAGGGAGTTCCGCTATTTTGATTTGCACATGATTATAGTCACATCTGGTTTTGATTCCTTATCCAAGGAAAGATGTCCTGGCATTGGAGGCAGTCCAGAGAAGGTTCACTAGGTTGATCCCAGGTATGGAGGGATTTTCTTATGGGAAGAGGTTGAGTAGGTTGGGCCTGTACTCATTGGCGTTTAGAAGAATGAGAAGCGACCTTATTGAGATTTATATGATTCTCAGAGGGCTTGACAGGGTAGATGCTGAGAGGCTGTTTCCCCTTGTGGGAGAGTCTAGGACGAGAGGGCATAACCTCAGAAAGAGGGGATGTGCATTTAAGGCAGAGATGAGGAGGAATTTCTTCTCTCAGAGGGGAGTGAATCTGTGGAATTCTTTCCCACAGAGGGCTGCAGAGGCTGGGTCATTATGTTCAAGGCTGAGATAGACAGATTTTTAATCAGTATGGGAATCGAGGGTTATGGGGATAAGGCGGGAAAGTGGAGTTGAAGATTATCACATCAGATATCCAAAGATGTGCGCGTTAGGTTGATTGGCCATGATAAAAATTGCCCTTAGTGTCCTGAGATGTGTAGGTTAGCGGGATTAGTGGGGAAAATATGTAGGGATATGGGGGTAGGGCCTGGTGGGAGTTTGGTCGGTGCAGACTCGATGGGCCGAATGGCCTCTTTCTGTACTGTAGGGTTTCTATGATTTCTATGAGATCAGTCATGATCTCATTGAATGGCAAAGTAGACTCGATGGGCCGAATGGTCTACTTCTATTCCTATGTCTTATAGATTTCTAGACACTAAAGGCATCAATGAGTATGGGGTGAGTGTGGGAGTATGGTGTTGAGTTGGAGGATTAGCCATGATCTGATTGAATGGTGGTACAGTCTCAAAGGGCCGAATGGCCTACTGCTCTTTAAATGAATTCATATCAGATGGAATGGCAGGGCAGGCCCAATGGACTGAATGGGCCTGCGGTCTAAATGTTGAACTGTCAGGAAATGTGTTTTATTTTAAGGCAAGAAGTAACGCAAGTCAAATTCAGTCTGACCATTGCAACATTTGTCACACCCGCTCCCCTTTGCCCCGACCCCGAGTGTTTCGATTGCCCTGCGGGGAGACAGAAGGACACGAGTTGTGAACAGTTATCAGGACTGGCAGTCCATCTCTCTCGGGAAAAGGATCTAGACAGGTCGAGTGAGTGGGTGCGGAGAATGGAATACAATACAGGAACACAAGTGATAGGAACAAGGATAGACCATCCACCCTGGCAAGCCTGGGTTTTTTTCTCTATTCATTTTACGGGATGTGGGCGTCACTGGCTGAACCCAGCATTTATTGCCCCATCTTTAACTGCCCTCCATTATAGAGGGCAGTTGAGAATCAGCCACATTGCTATGGCTCTGAAGTCAGATGTAGGCCAGACCAGGTAAGGACAGTTTCCTTCCCTAAAAGGGACATTAGTGAAACAGATGGGGTTTTCCGACAATGGTTTCATGGTCATCAGCAGACTTTTAATTCCCGATTTCTTTTATTGAATTCAAATTTCACCACCTGCCCGGGCGGGATTCGAACCCGGATCTTCCCCTGGGATCTGGATTACGAGTCCAGTGACAATACCGCTGCCTCCCCTACACATGGGTACACTATTTAATGAGATCTTGGGCGATTTTGGACTTCCACTTTCCCATTCCCCATAGGCCTTAAATCTCCGAGAGGCCAAAGATTTCTCAATTCCAGCCTCAAATTTATTCAACATTGAAGCACCCACATTGCTCTGTGGTAGAGAGTTCCAAAGATAACGCCAACACCACAGGGGAACTTCACAGTAAATTCATTGCAGTGCTAATGTAAGCCTTACTTGTGACTAATAAATAAAATAAACCTCTTTGAGTGAAGAAATTTCTCCTCATCTCAGTCCTGAATGATCAGCCCCTTGTCCCGAAACGATGCTCCCTTGATCTGTTCAATCCTTCCAACCAGCAGCAACAACCTTACAGAGTTTACCCTTTCCTGTCAGAATTGTACCTGTTTCAATGAGATCACCTCTCATTCTTCTAAACTCCAGATAGTATGGGCCCAATGTGGGAGAAGTATCCACTTTGGAAGGATAATAATTGAGCAGAATATTTTTTTCAAGTGGTGAGAGACTGATTACTGAAGAATTGGCCAAAAACAATGAGACACGTTGGCCAGGATTTTCAAATTCCATTCATCAGGACAAACACAAGAATGCCAAATTTCAAAGGCAGCAATGATTTACACTCCATGAAAAAAGGGTGCTGATTAGTTGGCAAGTCAAGTCTGATTGGTCGATGTGTTGCCATAGAGAACGCACCAGGGAACTACTGTTCCCTCAAGCTTTTGTTTTAATGCAAGAAAAGCACAATGCCTGGCCATGTTCCTTATTCTTGCAGAGGACAGGTTTCTATGCGTGAATAAATGTCACTTCTAGCAAGTGTATGGTGAGCCTGACTGATAATCTTTAATTGGTCCAGTAAGTAGTCTCACAACACCAAGTCAAAGTCCAACAGGTTTATTTGGTAGCATGAGCTTTCGGAGCGTTGCTCCTTCATCAGGACCCACCTGATGAAGGGGCAATGCTCCGAAAGCTCGTGCTACCAAATAAACCTGTTGGACTTTGACCTGGTGTTGTGAGACTACTTACTGTGCCTACCCCAGTCCAACGCCGGCAACTCATGGCTTTAATTGGTCGTTAGCTTAATTCCTAGCGCACTCAGGATTGTTCATACAGTGCTGCCCAATCACAGGATCACACCTAATGTTAGACATTATGTTCTGAGTGGCGGCGGAACAGTGGTTAGCACTGCTGCCTCGCTGCGCCAGGGGCCCAGGTTCAATTCTGGCCTTGGGTGACTGCCCATGTGGAGTTTGCACGTTCTCCCCGTGTCTGCGTGCGTTTCTTCCGGGTGCTCCGGTTTCCTCCTACAGTCCAAAGACGTGCGGGTTAGGTGGATTGGCCATGCTAAATTGCCCCTTTGTGTCAGGAGGACTAGCTAGGGTAAATACGTGGAAGTTACGGGGATAGGGCCTGGGTGCGATTGTTATCGGTGCAGGTTTGGTGGGCCGAATGGCCTCCTTCTGCACTGTAGGGAATGTATGTATGAGTTTTGCTAGCCCAAGCTGGTTGAGTACAGTTATCACTTTGCCTATTGTGATCAAAGGAACATGCTTTTGGGTATCACCAGGCACTTGGGGCATACGGCCTACAAATTGGCAATGCACTGGCATTGAAATGGGCAGATCGTGCCTTACGAGCCTGGTGGAGTTCTTCGAAAATGTGACTAAACACATTGACGAAGGGAAGGCGGTAGATATGGTTTATATGGATTTTAGCAAGGCGTTCGAGAAGGTCCCCCATGCAAGGCTTCTAGAAAAAGTGAGAGGGCATGGGATCCAAGGGGCTGCTGCCCGGTGGATCCAGAACTGGCTTGCCCAAAGGAGGCAGGGAGTGGGTATAGATGGGTCTTTTTCTAAATGGAGGTCGGTCACCAGTGGTGTGCCCCAGGGATCTGTTCTGGGACCCTTGCTGTTTGTCATTTTCATAAATGACCTGGATGAGGAAGTGGAGGGATGGGTTGGTAAGTTTGCCAACGACACGAAGGTTGGTGGGGTTGTAGATAGTCTGGAGGGATGTCAGAAGTTACAGAGGGACATAGACAGGATGCAAGACTGGGCGGACAAGTGGCAGATGGACTACAACCCAGATAAATGCGTCGTGGTCCATTTTGGTAGGTCAAATGGGATGAAGGAGTACAATATAAAGGGAAAGACTCTTACTACGGTAGAGGATCAGAAGGACCTTGGGGTCCGGGTCCATAGGACTCTAAAATCGGCCCCGCAGGTGGAGGAGGTGGTTAAGAAGGCGTATGGTGTGCTGGCCTTTATCAATCGAGGGATTGAGTTTAGGAGTCCGGGGATAATGATGCAGCTATATAAGACCCTCGTCAGACCCCACTTGGAGTACTGTGTTCAGTTCTGGTCGCCTCACTATAGGAAGGATGTGGAAAAGATTGAAAGGGTGCAGAGGAAATTTACAAGGATGTTGCCTGGATTGAGTAGCATGCCTTATGAGGATAGGCTGAGGGAGCTCGGTCTTTTCTCCTTGGAGAAATGAAGGATGAGAGGAGACCTAATAGAGGTGTATAAGATATGGAGAGGCATAGATCGGGTGGACTCTCAGAGGCTTTTTCCCAGGGTGGAAATGTCTGCTACAAGAGGACACAGGTTTAGGGTGCTGGGGGGTAGGTACAGGGGAGATGTTAGGGGGAGGTTTTTCACACAGAGGGTGGTGGGCGAGTGGAATCGATAGGGTCTTTTAAGAGACTCCTGGATGAGTACACGGAGCTTAATAGGATGGAGGGTTATAGGTAGGTCTAGAAGGGATGTGTTCGGCACAACTTGTGGGCCAAAGGGCCTGTTTGTGCTGTAGTTTTTCTATGTTTCTATATACCACTTTACTCAATTTGTGTGATAGGCACGATGGGTGGGATTTTCCGGCCTTGCTCACCACAAAACCGGAAAATCCCGCCCGAGGTCAGCGGACCTTTCCCTCGCCCGCTCCGATTCCCATGGCAGGTGGGACTGTAAAATTCATCCTGATGTCTTTTTCGCTTGGAAGTACCATCCTGTTCGGGGAAAATACTATTTATGTTGTCACAGGACTGGTAATCCAGTGTTCGAATCCAACCACGGCAGATGGTGAAATTTGAATTCAATAAACATCTGGAATTAAAAGTCGAATGATGACCATGAGCCCATTGTCGATTGCTGAAAGGTGGAAAAGAAGTGGAAGACCAGCCATGATCGTATTGAATCGAGGGGCCAAATGGCCTTACCCTGACCCCTCTTTCTTTGGTTGTTATGGTCTAACATGCAAGATTATCCTTAATACTGCTGTAACTTTACTGTCTTAAATTAGTCAAGAAAGTTATATTTCATTTGAGCTGAACTGCACCAGTCAGTTCCAGTATGAGATTGTTAACTGTAATACTCCGGCAATAACTCTGAGATATTGTCACAATAGAATCCCTACAGTGCAGAAGAGGCCATTTGACCCATCGAGTCTGCACCAACTCTGACAGAGCATCTCACCCAAGCTCTCTTCCCCACCCTATCCCTATAACCCCACACATTTAGCATGGTCAATCCACCCAACCCGTACACGAAGGCCCAAACTCTATCACCTCACCAGCCCTGGAATCGGTGCGGGCGAGGGTCCCACAACAGAAATCTCTGTTGACCTCGGGCGGGGTCTTACTGTCTCGCCCGAGCGAGTCCATAAAATTCCAAGTTAAGAGTCAATATAGCAGGACCAATTTACTTAATCTGCACATCTTGAACTGTGGGAGGAAACCGGAGCATCCGGAGGAAACCCACGCAGACACGGAGAGAACGTGCAAACTCCACACAGCCACCCGAGGCTGGAATTGAACCTGGATCCCTGGCGCTGTGAGGCAGCAGTGCTAGCCACTGTACCACCCTTGCAAGTATTTAAAAGCCAGCAGGGGTGATTAGAATCGCAAATGTTCATTAAAGGATTTGGAGGGCTATGTTAATTCCATTAAGAAAACAAAAACATTTTCCATGTGTTACTTTGGACACACCTCAAAGGCTGGAGTAGAGAAGAGTAAAGGACATCTGGAGCCACTGACGTTTAGTTCAACCCAAATTAGTGCTAATGACACGTCTCCTGATTGGTATCTGTTCTAGGCAATCAGCCTAACTAAATGCTTGCAGGAAAGCAACCACAAAGAGAGTGGTGTACCTCCCGAGTGCCAGTGTACACCGCGGCACCCCCCGAGCACCAGTGTACACCGCGGCACCTCCTGAGTGCCAATGTACACCGCGGCACCTCCTGAGTGCCAGTGTACACCGCGGCACCTCCTGAGTGCCAGTGTACACCGCGGCACCTCCTGAGTGCCAGTGTACACCGCGGCACCTCCCAGGCTGGCTGGGAAGATGTATTTTCCTGTGAGGTGCGTTTGTAGTTACTGAATGAGCCTCAGCTGTTGCAGGTGCCATCTGACACCTCAGGTGAATGTGAAAGAATAGATTGAAGGTACCCGTGATTATAGCAGAATCTTTTTTTTTTACACAACCCATTTATTTCCTTCCATATATTACCTTAGAGCCATAGAATCCTCGAGTGCAAACGGAGACCATTCAGCCCACTGAGTCCACAACAGCCCTCCAAAAGAGCATCTTACCCAGGCCCACCTCCCTGCCCTATCCCAGCAATCCTGCATTTACCGTAGTTAACCCACTTAACCTGCACATCTTTGGACACTAAGGGGCAATCTAGCATGGCCAATCCACTTAACCTACACATCATTGAAGTGTGGGAGGAAACCGGAGCACCCGGAGGAAACCCACGCAGACATGGAGAGAATGTGCAAATTCCACACAGACAGGCACCCAAGGCTGGAATCGAACCCAGGCCCCTCGCGCTGTGAGGCAACAGCGATCTGTTTGTGTCCCGAATTCCACATTCCCATCTATCCCGGATAACCTTGGACTCCCTTGCCTTAAAAATATTCAATGATCCCGCTTCCAGCGCCTTCCGAGGCAGAGTCCCAAAGTCGCACAACCCACAGAGAAGAAACTTTCTCTTCATCTCTGTCCTAAAAGGGTGACTCCTAATTTTGAAACTGTGTCCCCTAGTTCAGGACTCACTCAAGAGGAAACGTCCTTTCCATGTCCATCTTGCCGAGGATGTTCAGGATCTTATGTATTTCAAGTCACACTGCTTCACTTGCATGGTTCATGATACAGAGCGACGCCAACAGCATGGGTTCAATTCCCGTACTGGCCCCGCCTTCTCAACCTTACCCCTTGCCTGAGGTGTGGTGACCCCCAGGTTAAATCACCACCAGTCAGCTCTCCCCCTCATAGGGGAGAGCAGCTATGGTCATTTGGAACTATGGAGACTTTACCTTTAACAAATCCATTTCTGACCTTGGTGACCTCCCCTTCTTCCTTTCAGCGTCTTCAGTAAGCACCGAGTCGAAACTCCGATCCGGGTGTGGCCCGCAGGCCGTAGTGTGGAGACCCCTGGCCTAGTGATATTATCACTAAACTATTAATCCAGAAACTCAACTAGTGTTCTGGGGACCCGGGTTCGAATCCTGCCACAGCAGATGGCGGAATTTGAATTCAATTTTTAAAAATCTGGAATTAAGAATCTACTGATGACCATGAAACCATTGTCGATTGTCGGAAAAACCCATCTGGTTCACTAATGTCCTTTGGGGAAGGAAATCTGCCGTCCTTACCTGGCCTGGCCTACAAGGGGTGGCACAGTGGTTAGCACGGCTGCCTCACAGCATCAGGGACCTGGGTTTGATTCTTGGCTTGGGTCGCTGCCTGTGTGGAGTTTGCACGTTCTCCCCGTGTCTGCGTGGGTTTTCTCCGGGTGCTCCGGTTTCCTCCCACAGTCCAAAGATGTGTGGGTTAGGTTGATTGGCCGTGCTAAATTGACCCTAGTTTTGGGGGGATTAGCAGGGTAAATACGTGGAGCTACAGTGATAGGGCCTGGATGGGACTGTTGTCGGTGCAGACTCGATGGGCTGAATGGCCTCCTTCCGTACTGTAGGGGTTCTATGACTCTACATGTGACTCCAGAGCCACAGCAATGTGGTCGACTCTCAACTGCCCTCGGGCAACTAGGAATGGACAATAAATGCTGGCCAGCCAGCGATGCTCATGTCCCACGAATGAATAAAAAGAACCTGCTAAGTCTGGGAACTCCACCTCAATAAGGAACTCTGTCCTTCACTCATTATTATTAAGGCCCTGGAAAGTTTCAAAAGGAGCTTGAAGGTTCAGACGGGCAACAGTGAAACCAGGTTAGATCCTGCACTGGGACTCGCATGCCCATGCAATGTCTAAGCATTGTGAGTACACCCCATTCACAGAATCTCAGCAAGGGTTGCCAAATTCAGTTGCCCCTAATCCTGGAGGGTCTATCACATGATCTCCCTCCTCTAACCACCCCAACCTCACCGCCAATAAGAAAGCAAACAGACACTTCACTCCCAATGGGATAATCCGGGGCTGTCGGGCAAACAGAATGATTCCTTATCTCTGAACAAATTAGTTTATTATTTATCGAAGATAATTACTTTTATCTGAAGGTCTCATTACCTGGATTTAGTCCTGGTAGTGCTCGGGGGGATTAAGCTGTAACTTCCAGACAACCCAGGACAATCCTGGAGGGTTGGCTTGTGAACTCTGACCTCACTGCACCTTGCTGTAACAAAGGTCGGGTCCCTGACCCCACGTTTTCAATTGGAGATAGTGAAAACATCAATGGCCGATTAAACCTTTTAAAAATTCTTTCATGGGATGTGGGCATCGCTGGCTAGGCCAGCATTTATTGCCCATCCCTAATTGCTCTTGAGAAGGTGATGGTGAGCTGCCTTCTTGAATCGCTGCAGTCCGTCTGGTGTAGGTACACCCACTGTGCTGTTAGGGAGGGAATTCCAGGATTTTGACCCAACGACAGAGAAGGAACGGCCAATATATTTCCAAGTCAGGATGCTGAGTGACTTGGTGGGGAATTTGCAGGTGGTTGGGTGTTCCCCATGTATCTGCTGCCCTTGTTTTTCCAGATGGAAGTGGTCATGGGTTTGGAAGGTGCTGCCTAAGGAACATGGTGAATTGCTGCAGTGCATCTTGTAGATGGTACACACGGCTGCCACTGTGCATCAGTGCTGGGGGGAGTGAATGTCTAAGTTGGTGGATGGGGTGCCAACCAAGTGGGGGCTGCTTTATCCAGGATGGTGTTGAGACTCTTGCGCGCTGTTGGAGCTGCACCCATCCAGGCAAGTGGAGATTGTTCCATCACACTCCTGACTCGTGGATAATGCTTTGAGACACTGCAATCACTATTGACAACACATCCACCTGTAAATACTCTCCCTATTCCTTCAATGAAGAGATTAACCCAAGTAGGAAGTGCCATTAAAGAGTGGACTGTAGGGATTCTATGAATACTCTAGTGATGCGGATTATATCGAGAGTATGTCCCAGCACAGAGTGTATCAAAGACAGTTCAGACCAGTGAAGCTTGTAGCAAGAATAGTGACCCTGAGATCAGATTATAGTTACAGGAGGTGAGAGACCTTTTTAAATTCATTCATGGACATCAATTGCAAGGCCAGAATTTATTGCCCATCCCTAACTGCACCTCGAGAGGGCAGTGATGAGCCATCTTCTTGAACCACCCCAGTCCATCTGGCACAGGTACCCCCACACACAGTGAGGGGTTAAAGAGCCACCACATTGCTTGTAGCTCTGGAGTTACGTGAAGGCCAGACCGGGTAAGGGCAGCAGATTTAAAGTTAAAGTTAATTTATTAGTCACAAGTAAGGCTTACATTAACACTGCAATGAAGTTACTGTGAAATTCCCTCCGGTGCCTGTTCGGGTCAATGCACCAAAAGTCTTTCAGAATGTGGGAGGAAACCGGAGCACCCGGAGGAAACCCGCGCAGACACGGGGAGAACGTGCAAACTCCGCACAGACAGTGACCCAAGCCGGGAATCGAACCCGGGTCCCTGGCGCTGTGAAGCAGCAGTGCGACCCACTGTGCTAACATGCCGCCCCCTTCCCTGAAGGACGTTAGTGAACCAGATGGGTTTTTACAACAATCAGTGATAGTTTCATGGTCGCCATCACAGAGGCAAGCTTCTAATTCCTTACTTTTTAAAGTGGTAATTCATTGTATTTAAACTCCACCCGCTGTAGTGTTGGGATTGGAAGCCACATGTCCAGATCAGGGGCCTGGGCTTCCTGATTACTAACCCATTGGTGTCTCCATTACACCATCATCTGCCCATTAACAAAGTGTCAGCCACCGTCAACCAAAGATGTGCGGGTTAGGTGGATTGGCCATGCTAAATTGACCCTAGTTTCAGGGGGGATTAGCAGGATAAATATATGGGGTTACGGGGATAGGGTGGGATTGTTGTTGATGCAGGCTCGATGGGTCGAATGGCCTCCTTCTGTACTGTAGAGATTCTATGAAATCTATGAAACCACTGCATTTCATAGAGATCTTACAGTTGAGAAGAGGCCATTCGGCCCATCAAGCCTGCACCAACAACAATCCCACCCAGGCCCTATCCCCGTAACCCTCATGTATTTACCCTACTAATCCCCCTGACACCAAGGGGTAATTTAGCACGGCCAATCCACCTAACCTGCACACTTTTTGGACTGCGGGAGGAAACCGGAGCACCCGGAGGAAACCCACGCAGACGCGGGGAGAAATGTGCAGACTCTGCACAGACAGTGACCTGAGGCTGGAATCGAATCTGGGTCCCTGGCGCTGTGAGGCAGCAGTGCTAACCCACTGTGCCACCGTTTCGATGAGTGCCACTCATTGGAATTATAATCCAGCATGCAAAGAATTGCTAGAATCTGATCCTAACTGTTACCTATTGTTGACAGCGAGTCGCGTCACCGATATAATCTGTCCTGCCACCCAGCCTTGACAAGGTCTGCATTGGCAGCAACCGTCATTGTTTGTACAGTCACCTACACTCACGAGGCTCTCTCTCCACTGTCACCTACTGGTGCTATGATGTCTATTGCCGTACACAATACATCAAGAGTAGATGACTGCTCAAACCCCCTCTAGTGACAACAATAACTTGCATTCATAGTAAAACATAGTAAAACAACACATATCACTTCACTGGAGTGTGAACCCAGCCACATGAGGAGATAGTAAGACAAATATCCAAAAGCTTGGTCAGAGGGATAGATTTTAAGGAGCGTATTAAGACAAGAGACAGTCATAGTCATAAGGCGGAATTCCAGAACTCAAGGGTTCAGCCAGCAGAAGGCCTGGCCGTGGAGGGCATTAAAAGCCAGAGATGTACAAGCTGCAGGTTTGAAAGATGACTCAGAGTTGTGAAACTGAAACAGGTTACAGAGCGGGGGATCGAGCCAGGGGTGGGTGAGAGAGGGTGGGGAAAGAGGCCAGGGAAGGTTTTGAAAGCCGGGATGAGAATATGAAAATCAAAAGTCCCACAGGAACCGGGGGCTGATGTGCATCAGTGCACACAGGAGTGATGTGTGGCGGAGGGGGGGGGAGGGACGGACTCACTGGGAGTTAGGATACGGGGAGCTGAGCTTTTTCGAGAGGGTGGTGTAGCAGCCCCACAGGGGTGCGGGGGGGGGGGGGGTGGGGGGGGGGGGGGGGGGATAGTGCGGCCTAATAACAAAGGTCTCAGGAGCTGAGGTGAGGTCGGGCAATGAGACGGAGGTGGGTACAGGCAGCGTTGGTACGCATTAGTGGTCAGAAAGAAATTGCAGGGTCAAACACAAGATCAAAGTTTCAAATACCTCGGTTCAACTCAGCCAACAGAGGAGGCAGCTCGCCACGGGATTTTCCAGTCCCACCGATGTCTACGGCAATTTGTGTTGCTTGCCTGTTCGACCTGTCAGGGAGTCCTCCACGGGGGAGTTGGGGGGGGGGGGGGGGGGGGGGGTGGAGGTGGTTGGCTCCTCCTCCGGGTCCCTAAGATCCCGCCAGCAGTAAGGGCTTGAAAGTCCCACCCGATGGCCTTGACCTTCCCGGTATTTAGTTGGCAGAAACCTGGGCTGGACCAGTCCCTGGTGTCAGACAGGCAGGCAGTGTGACAAATCCACGACAGTGCAAAGGTCGAGAGAGAGGCGCTGGCGAGGTCACGCTGGGCATCGTCAACGAACGTGTCACTGACTATATGTTTTCACACCATGTCACGAAAGGGCTGAATGTAGATGAGAAAGGAGGGGTGGGATTTTCCAGTCGCACGCATCCCAAGACTGGAAATTCCTGCTCCGGGTCAACAGACCTTTAAAACAATTTTCTGTCCCGCCCTCTATGATTCCCACGGTGGGCAGGATGGGAAAATTCCACCCAAGGTGGGGCCAGGGCTGGATCCTTGGGCTCAGGGTGTGGGGAAGAGTACCTGAGTTAACAGTGTGGAAGCCAGGAGAGATTGCATTGCAAATGATTTAGTTAAGAACAGGAGTTGCGCTGGGCGAGAGAGAGGGAGGAGAGATTGTTTACCACTATAACAGCCATATCAATGTCATCTACAACTGAAAGGTATCAGTACAGACTGTGCTGAGAGCAGGATACAGCACAGGAGTGTATTGAAATACAAAAATACATTCAGCAAGATACTGGCAATGAAGAGAGAACATAGTTATTTCAGTAATAGTGAGAGAGGGGATAGTGGCTAGTACAGTGCTGGCAACAGACGCATAACAGCTGAACATATCGAGACATGAGTGAAGTGGAGAGAGTACAGTGTGTGTGTGCATGAGTACATCGGTGTGTATATCTGCTTGTGGTTGTGTGCGCGCGCGTCCATGTGTGTGTGTGTCTCTATATCTTTGTGGGATACTCACACGACCCACAGGGCAGTGATTGTGGAGACGGAGAGGCTAACGGGCAGGATGAGCCAGGCTGTCATTCCAGGAGACAGGCAGATTCTGGCACGGTGAGAGACATGTGGACTGTCTCAGTCTGTCACTGCAAACACAACCAGGAGCAGGAGTTAGAGAGTCACACTGGAACCAGGAGCAAGAGAGACTGCAGCCCAGCACAAACCCACCCCCAATAAACACAGCCCAGCACTAACACACCCCCAATAAACACAGCCCAGCACAAACACACCCCCAATAAACACAGCCCCAGCACAAACCCACCCCAAATAAACACAGCCCCAGCACAAACCCACCCCCAATAAACACAGCCCCAGCACAAACCCACCCCAAATAAACACAGCCCCAGCACTAACCCACCCCCAATAAACACAGCCCAGCACAAACCCACCCCCAATAAACACAGCCCGGCACTAACCCACCCCCAATAAACACGGCCCCAGCACTAACCCACCTCCAATAAACACAGCCCCAGCACTAACCCACCTCCAATAAACACGGCCCCAGCACTAACCCACCCCCAATAAACACGGCCCCAGCACTAACCCACCCCCAATAAACACGGCCCCAGCACTAACCCACCCCCAATGAACACAGCCCAGCACAAACCCACCCCCAATAAACACGGCCTCAGCACTAACCCACCCCCAATAAACACAGCCCAGCACAAACCCACCCCCAATAAACACAGCCCCAGCACTAACCCACCCCCAATAAACACAGCCCAACACTAACCCACCCCCAATAAACACAACCCAGCACTAACCCACCCCCAATAAAAACAGCCCCAGCACCAACCCACCCCCAATAAACACAGCCCCAGCACTAACCTACCCCCAATAAACACAGCCCCAGCACTAACCCACCCCCAATTAACCCACCCCCAATAAACACAGCCCCAGCACTAACCCACCCCCAATAAACACAGCCCCAGCACTAACCCACCCAAGCACAAACACAGCCCCAGCACTAACCCATCCCCAATAAACACAGCCCCAGCACTAACCCACCCCCAATAAACACAGCCCCAGCACTAACCCACCCCCAATAAACACAGCCCCAGCACTAACCCACCCCCAATAAACACAGCCCAATAAACACAGCCCAGCACTGATCCGGCCCCATTAATAAATCTTACTCATTCTCTGCCTTTTTTCTGCTTGTGTTGAGTTCTCCCTGCGCTCAGCTGCTGTTTTTACACAGATGGGATTTCGCTTCATTCAGCTCAGCCCCGTCTCCAGAGTTCGGTACAGCCCCAGAGAAATAGAAGCCCCTCTCCCTCCCCCTCTCTCTCTCTCCGTCCCTCCTCCTCTCTCCATCACTTACTGGTGTAGATCTTGCTCCGGGGACCCCCAGCCTCCGGGTAGTGTCAGCTCCACATCAACTCCTGCAACTTCACTGCTCCAAAAGCAGCTTCCCTTCCCTTCTGCAGCTACAGCCCGAGTGGGCCAGTGCAGCGCTAGAGGGCTCCTCTGAGACTGGGATAGACTGAGATAGACAGAGTGCGAGAGACACTCAGAGAGAGGGAGTGTGCGAGAGACACTCAGAGAGAGGGAGTGTGCGAGAGACACTCAGAGAGAGGGAGTGTGCGAGAGACACTCAGAGAGTGGGAGTGTGCGAGAGACACTCAGAGAGTGGGAGTGTGCGAGAGACACTCAGAGAGAGGGAGTGTGCGAGAGACACTCAGAGAGTGGGAGTGTGCGAGAGACACACAAAGAGAAAGAGAGAGACAGACTCAGTGAGAGAAACACTCAGACAGACAGAAAAAGATACACTCACAAAGACAGAGACCCTCACAGAGAGACACAGGTACACTGACAGTGTAAGAGACAGAGAGAGACTCAGGAACACTCACAGAGAAAAGAGAGAGACACACAGGTACACTGACAGGGGAAGGGACAGAGAGAAGAGGCTGAGACAGATAGACTGATAGGGGAAAAGATAGAGAGACAGTGACATACACTCAAAGGGCAAGAGAGAGACAGAGACAGGGATAAACTAACAAGAAAAAGACAGAGAGCTAAAATAACTGAAAAATTTAGATGGCGAAAGAGGGACAGGCACTGATAAAACAGACAGAGACTGGTAAACTTACAGGGAGGTCTGACTGAGAGAGAGCGAGGGAGTGGGGGGGGGGAGGAGGCAAGAGAAGGGCAGATGGAGAAATAAGCTGAGACTGGCTGGGAGACTGACAGAGAGACTGAGGGAGACAGAGTGGGAGAGAGGGAGTGACAAAGAAGCTGATTCTGTAAAGAGACTGAGAGGGGCAGACCGGAAAACTGAAGAGGCAGCAGCAACTATGGAAGAGAGAGCCAGGGACTGCAAGAGAATGACTGAGACAGAGAGAGAGACTGAGACAGAGAGAGAGAGAGACTGAGACAGAGAGAGAGAGAGATTGAGACAGAGAGACTGAGACTGAGAGAGAGAGATAGACTGAGACAGAGAGAGATAGACTGAGACAGAGAGAGATAGACTGAGACAGAGAGAGAGAGACTGAGACAGAGAGAGAGAGAGACTGAGACAGAGAGAGAGAGACTGAGACAGAGAGAGAGAGACTGAGACAGAGAGAGAGAGAGATTGAGACAGAGAGACTGAGACTGAGAGAGAGAGATAGACTGAGACAGAGAGAGATAGACTGAGACAGAGAGAGAGACTGAGACAGAGAGAGAGAGAGATTGAGACAGAGAGACTGAGACTGAGAGAGAGAGATAGACTGAGACAGAGAGAGATAGACTGAGACAGAGAGAGATAGACTGAGACAGAGAGAGAGAGACTGAGACAGAGAGAGAGAGAGACTGAGACAGAGAGAGAGAGACTGAGACAGAGAGAGAGAGACTGAGACAGAGAGAGAGAGACTGAGACAGAGAGAGAGAGACTGAGACAGAGAGAGAGAGAGAGAGACAGAGAGAGAGAGAGAGACCGAGAGAGAGAGAGAGAGAGAGAGACTGAGACAGACAGAGAGAGAGAGACAGACAGAGAGAGAGAGACTGAGAGAGAGAGAGACTGAGACAGAGAGAGAGAGAGAGACTGAGACAGAGAGAGAGAGAGAGACTGAGACAGAGAAGAGAGAGTGAGAGAGACTGAGAAGAGAGAGTGAGAGAGACTGAGAAGAGAGAGTGAGAGAGAGAGACTGAGACAGAGAGAGAGACTGAGACAGAGAGAGAGACTGAGACTGACAGAGAGAGAGAGACTGAGACTGACAGAGAGAGAGAGAGAGAGAGACTGAGACTGAGAGAGAGAGACTGAGAGAGAGAGAGACTGAGACAGAGAGAGAGAGACTGAGACAGAGAGAGAGAGACTGAGACAGAGAGAGAGAGACTGAGACAGAGAGACAGATAGAGAGACACAGACAGAGAGAGAGACTGAGACAGAGAGAGAGAGACTGAGACAGAGAGAGAGAGACTGAGACAGAGAGACAGATAGAGAGACACAGAGAGAGACTGAGACAGAGAGAGAGAGAGACTGAGACAGAGAGAGAGACTGAGACAGAGAGAAACAGAGAGAGACAGAGAGCGAGAGACAGAGAGAGACTGAGACAGAGAGAGACTGAGACAGAGAGAAACAGATAGAGAGAGAGAGTGAGAGACAGAGAGACTGAGACAGAGAGAGAGAGACAGATAGGGAGACTGAGACAGAGGGAGAGAGAGATAGAGAGAGAGCCAGATAGGAAGACTGAAACAGTGATTTCAGACTCCACTTTCTGTATTTGAGGGTGTGTGGGGAGCTCAGATTGATGTTCGAATGTAATCGCACATTACCTGGGTATGATCGTCAACCCAGGGAGTGGGGACACTCGGGAGGGGGAGTCACTCATAGAGTGGGGAGGGAGAGTCACTCATAGAGTGGGGAGGGGGAGTCACTCAGGGAGTGGGGAGGGGGAGTCACTCAGGGAGTGGGGAGGGGGAGTCACTCAGGGAGTGGGGAGGGGGAGTCACTCAGGGAGTGGGGAGGGGGAGTCACTCGGAGTGGGGAGGGGTGTCACTCAGGGAGTGGGGAGGGGGAGTCACTCAGGGAGTGGGGGTGGGGACACTCGGGAGGGGGACTCGGAGTGGGGGTGGGGACACTCGGGAGGGGGACTCGGAGTGGGGGTGGGGACACTCGGGAGGGGGACTCACTCAGGGAGTGGGGGTGGGGATACTCGGGAGGTGGGGGACACTCAGCTAGTGGGAGGGGGAGAGAGGGGCACACTATCATCACTGTGACAAAGGGTTGTAGTTGACATCCCTTACTCCAGGCAGCCAGAGCTCAGGCTGACTCCTCTGGGCAGCACTGAGGGAGTGCTGGATCATCAGAAGTGATATCTTTTGAATAAAATATTAAACTGAGCCCCCACCCAGGTTAGGTGGATTGGCCATGCTAAATTGCCCCTTAGTGTCAGGGGGATGAGCAGGGTAAATATGTGAGGTTACAGAAATAGGGCCTAGGTGGGATTGTGGTTGGTGCTGACTTGATGGGCCGAATAGCCTCCTTCTGCACTTTCGAGTCCAGATGACCCTTTGTCAAAGTTATCAACGATTCTAACCTGCTCATCTTAGGACTGTGGGAGGAAACAGGAGCACCCGGAGGAAACTCACGCAGACACAGGGAGAACATGCAGACTCCACACAGACAGTGGGCTGAGGCGGGAATCGAACCCGGGTCCCTGTGAGGCAGCAGTGCTAACCACTGTGCTTCATTTTATCAGTAAAGCGCTTTGCGATGGCCTGAGGTTGTGAAAAGCACCATATAAATGCAAAGTCTTCGCAGCTAAAGCTGCCCTACCTTAACTGGTCCATCCAGAGAGAGATTCTGAACTCCCTCCATCACT
Organism: Mustelus asterias; assembly: GCF_964213995.1. NCBI lineage: Eukaryota > Metazoa > Chordata > Chondrichthyes > Carcharhiniformes > Triakidae > Mustelus > Mustelus asterias. The sequence continues at coordinate 22,029,440 of NC_135828.1, forward strand.
GCGGCGACTTGTTCAGATAGTTTTTCTTTCCCTCGGAGTTTGTTGAAGTGTTGAACACCCAATGTGTGAAGAATCTCCTGATATCAGTCTCAAAATTACCCCAGACCAGTTTGAGCCTGTGTCGCACTCGCATAATGAAGCGTAATGAACAAACATCTCCATTTCTTTAATTATGGTTTATCTCAGAAACGATCATCTCCCAGACGCCACTTCCCAAACTAAAATAGACCAACATCCCTCTGAACCCCATGTATCAGCCAGAAGTGAGGCTGAGATTATATTTCTGACTGATACGCAATTAGCTGAGATTCCGTTCTTCAAGTTTGCTGATGACACCACTGTCGCGAGTCGGATCTCATACAACGACAAGGTGGAGAACAGGAAAGAGAATCTTGTGAAATAATAGCGTCACGACAATAACCTCTCCCTCGATGTCAGTAAAAGAAAGGAGATTGTCATCGACTTCAGGAAGTGTAGTGGAGGACATGCCCCTGTCTACATCAACGGGGACGAAGTGGAAATGATCGAGAGCTTCAAGTTTCTAGGTGTCCAGATCACCAACAACCTGTCCTGGTCCCCCCATGCTGACATTATAGTTAAGAAATCCCACCAACGCCTCTACTTTCCCAGAAGCCGAAGTACATTTGGCATATCTGCTAAGATTCTCACCAATTTCTACAGGTGCACCATAGAAAGCATCCTTTCTGGTTGTATCACAGCTTGGTACGGCACTTGCTCTAATCAAGTCCGCAAGAAACTACAAAGGGCTGTGAATGTAGCCCAGTCCATCACACAAACCAGCCTCCCATCCATTGACTCTGTCTACATTCCTCACTGCCTTGGAAAAGCAGCCAGCATAATCAAAGACCCCACGCACCCCGGACATTCTCTCTTCCACCTTCTTCCGTCGGGAAAAAGATACAAAAGTTTGAGGTCACGTACCAACCGACTCAAGAACAGCTTCTTCCCTGCTGTCATCAGACTTCTGAATGGACCTACCTTGCATTACCTCTTTCTCTGCACCCTAGCTATGACTGTAACACTATATTCTACATCCTCTCCTTTCCTTTGCTCCTATGTACTCTATGAACGGTATGTTTTGTCTGTATAGCATGTAAGAAACAATACTTTTCAATGTATCCCAATACATGTGACAATAATAAATCAAATCTAATCTAATCAATCATATAGCTAGTTCTGACTGTTTAATTGGGTAACGTGACTCTACTTAGAAAGCTGGCGATCTGTGTCAGGATAGTGGGAGATGTTGGGTAAACACGCAAGGATATTCCAGAGGTGAATGGGGCAAGAGGTTCATATGGAGCATAAATATTGACATGTCCATTTTGGTAACACCCTCAACTCAGAAGGTGCCGAGTTCAAGTCCCACTCGAGGGATTTAGGCTCGCAATGACAGTATTGACACTCCAGTGTCTAGCACGAGAATGCTACACTGTAGGAGGGGCCAGGTCATGGCACGGTGGCACAGTTGAGAGGTGGCACAGTGGAATGGTGGTTAGCTCTGCTGCCTCACAGCGCCAGGGACCCGGGTTCGATTCCTGGCTTGGGTGACTATCAGTGTGGAGTCTGCACATTCTCCCCGTGTCTGCGTGGGTTTCCTCCGGGTGCTCCGGTTTCCTCCCACAGTCCGAAAGATGTACTGGTTAGATGCATTGGCCATGCTAAATTCTCCCTCAGTGTACCCGAACAGGCGCCAGAGTGTGGCGACTAGGGGATTTTCACAGTAACTTCATTGCAGTGTTAATGTAAGCCTACTTGGACACTAAAAATCAATCTTTAAAACTTTAGGTCTCAGATTAGATGAAAATCAGATCGAAGCAATCCATAGATGGGTCCACATGATTCAATGTGGGAAATAAACCAGTTTCAAAGTTTGGAATGGGAATAGCAAGGGAGAGAAAAAGAATTGACTGAGCATGTTCTGTAAAGTGTGGAATGTACTGGGGGGCGCGGGGGCAGGGGGTTGACAGAAAGAAATGCATCGTACTATCCAGGAATGACAGAACATGTAGTAACAACCTGTACAAACACAAACCATTTGTTTCCAAGACAGTGTGTAAACAATCTTTCTTCCCAAAGACAATCCCACGCTGGAATAAACTAATAAACCGTAAAACCATAGAATCCCTACAGTGCCGAAGGAGGCCATTCAGCCCATGAAGTCTGCACCGACTCTCCGAGAGAGCGTCCCACCCAGGACCTTTCCCCCGGCCCAAGCCCCTAACCCCATGCATTTACCATGGATAGCACCAAATCTGCACGTCTTTGGACACTAAGAGGCAATTTAGCATGGCTAATCCACCTAACCTGCACATCTTTGGACACTAAGGGGCAATTTAGCATGGCCAGTCCTCCTAACCTGCATATTTTTGGACATGATGTGGAGATGCCGGTGTTGGACTGGGGTAATCACGGGCATTCGGCCTCTGATATTCGGGTAAGCGTTCTCCAAGGCGGCCTTCACGACACACGACGGCGCAGAGTCGCTGAGCAGAAACTGATAGCCAAGTTCCGCACACATGAGGACGGCCTCAACCGGGATATTGGGTTCATGTCACACTATCTGTAATCCCCACAGCTTGCCTGGACTTGCAGAGTCTCACTGGCTGTCCTGTCTGGAGACAATACACATCTCTTTAACCTGTCATAATGCTCTCCACTCACATCGTTTGTACCTTAAAGACTTGATTAGCTGTAAGTATTCGCATTCCAACCATTATTCTGTAAATTGAGTTTGTGTCTTTATATGCCCTGTTTGTGAACAGAATTCCCACTCACCTGAAGAAGCGGCTTAAGGCTCCAAAAGCTTGTGGCTTTTGCTACCAAATAAACCTGGTGGACTTTAACCTGGTGTTGTTAAACTTCTTACTATTTTTGGACACTCAGGGGCAATTTAGCATGGCCAATCCACCTAACCTGCACACCTTTGGACACTAAGGGCAATTTACCATGGCCAATCCAGCTAATCTGCACATCTTTGGACTGTGGGAGGGAACTGGAGCACCCGAAGGAAACCCACGCAGACACGGGGAGAACGTGTCTCCACACAGTCACCTGAGGCCACAATTGAACCCGGGTCCCAGGCGCTGTGAGGCTGCAGTGCTAATCATTGTGCCACCCCTATACTTTTCACTGAGGAAATAGTCACAACCCAATCACTTGAACTCTCCAAGACCCACCTTTAGATTATTTCCATTTCAAAGTTTTCACCATCAAGATGGCCATCTTGGCGGCCCATGCCCAGTTTAGCTCGTGCCACCCATATAAACGTTGGCGGAATATGGATACCAGTCTGTGATACCGTCACAAGTAAAACAGTTCAAATCCCACCACAGCAGATGTTTAAATTTGAATTCAGTAAAAATCTAGAATTAAAAGTCTAGGGATGACCATGAAACCATTGTCGATTACTATGTTCACTAATGTTCTTTAGGGAAGGAAATCTGCCATCCTTACCTGGTCTGGCCTACATGTGACTCCAGAGCCACAGCAATGTGGTTGACTCTTAAATGCCCTCTGAAATGGCCGAGCGAGATTCAAGGGCAATTAGGGATGGGCAACAAATGCTGGCCCAGTCTGCGACGCCCATGTCCCATGAACAAATAAAAAAAATGTGGCTTGTTTAATATAATGAAACATCGCAAAGTAGCTCGCAGGAAAGTTATCAAACAAAAATTTGACAATGAGTCAACATGCGCTCGAGGTGGCCAAGGTCTGGTCAAAGTGGTGGCGTTTGAGAAGTGTATTTTGGAGGAAGGAGAGTTGGTAAATGGGGAGGGGTCATTCCAGAACTTAGGGTCTAACAGCTGAAGGCACAGCCACAATCAGACGAGTGCCGAGTTCTGGAAGGGTGGTAGGGCTGGAGGAGGTTAGGGATAGAGATAGAGGGGGGCGTTCCACACATAGACACTTTGATCACCGCTGTGTGGGTGTTGCACAATACCTTACAGCTTGGGATACCAGCAGTACGGACTCCTATTGTAACCCAATTAATGTGTTGAACTACTGAACTAGTCATCATCTTCTGATAGCACCAGTATTGGTTTAAGTAGATGGTCTGTTTGCATTGGCTCAATCAGTTTTTAGGCTTATTAACCGTGACCGAATGTAGGTGCCAGGTTGACATAACTTGATGTTGATGATAGTCGAAAATCACTGCCTGGGCAAACATCTTAACTGGGGGTGGATTCAATGGATATCAGGCAACGCTCAGTACTGACACCCTCCCCTGTGAGTTCGGGGATGATGTGCGCAATCCTTCATTCCAGAAAGATCCCCCATTCTCCGGGGTGGCGTCCCTGTGCAGCACTGAGGGAGTGCTGCGCTGTGGGGAGGGCCGTCTTTCCAATGAAGTGTTAAACTGAGCCTCCACGTTCCCTCCCAGGTGCGAGCGAAAGATTTTGCCGCAATATTTTGAAGCGGAGCAAGGAATCTCTCCCAGGCAATACTTATCCCCTCATCCAGCAGAATATCCGGTCAATGTGTTTGTGGAATCTTGCTCTGCGCATCCTGGAAACTGCGCTGGGAAGAACCTCTCATTACAGGTGCACCATAGAAAGCATTCTTTCTGTTTGTATTACAGATGGGTATGGTTCCTGCTCTGTCCAAGACTGCAAAAAACTACAAAGGGTTGTGAACGTAACCCAATCCATCGCGCAAACCAGCCTCCCATCCATTGACTCTGTCTACACTTCCCGCTGCCCCGGAAAAACAGCCAGCATAAAAGGACCCCACGCACCCCGGACATTCTCTCTTCCACCTTCTTCCATTGGGAAAAAGATACAAAAGTCTGAGGTCACGTACCAACCGACTCAAGAACAGCTTCTTCCCTGACATCAGACTTTTGAATGGACCTACCTTGCATTAAGTTGATCTTTCTCTACACACTAGCTATGACTGTAACACTACATTCTGCACCCTCTCCTTTCCTTCTCTATGAATGGTATGCTTTGTCTGTATAGCGTGCAAGAAACAATACTTTTCACTGTATACTAATACATGTCATGATGTGGAGATGCCGGCGTTGGACTGGGGTAAACACGGTAAGAAGTTTAACAACACCAGGTTAAAGTCCAACAGGTTTATTTGGTAGCAAAATCCACTAGCTTTCGGAGACCCAAGCCCCTTCTTCAGGTGAGTCACCTAAAGAAGGGGCGTGGGGCTCCGAAAGCTTGTGTGGCTTTTGCTACCAAATAAACCTGTTGAACTTTAACCTGGTGTTGTTAAACTTCTTACTGTACTAATACATGTGACAACAATAAACAAAATCAAATCATTTTTGAAAAATGTCAGGGAGGAAGCAACTCTCATAGAATCATAGAGCACAGGAAGGCCCTTCGGCCCATCAAGTCTGCACTGACAATAGCTACCACCAAAGCCAATACCACCATAACTACCACTAAACTCATCCCATTTTCCAGCACTTGTCCCATATCCTTGGATGCTACGATGTTTCAAGTGCTCATCCAAATACGTTTTAAAGGTCGTAAGGCTTCTGGCCTTCATTACCTTCCCAGGCAGCGCGTTCCAGATTCCCACCACCCTCTGAGTGAATTTTTCTTTCAAATCCCCTCTGAATCTTCTTTTTTTATTCATTTATGGGATGTGGGCATCGCTGGCTGAGCAGCATCTGTTGTTCATCCCTGACTGCCCTCCATTTCAGAGGGCATTTAATAGTCAACCACATTGCTGTGGACCTGGAATCCCATGTAGGCCAGACCAGGTAAGGACGGCAGATTTCTTTCCCTAAAGGGTATTAGTAAATCTGATGGGTTCTTATGACAATCGACAATGGTTTCATGGTCATTATTAGACTATTAATTTCAATTTTTTAAAAATTGAATTCAAATTCTACCATGGTGGGATTTGAACCTGGGTCCCCAGAACATTACGCTGGGTCTCTAGTTTACTAGTCCAGTGACAATACCACCATGCCACCACTGCCCTCTAATCTCTTGCCTTTTACGCTAAACCTATGCCCCCTCGTTATTGACCTCCCAACCAAGGGGAACACCTGCTCCCTACTCACCCTGTCCACACCCCTCATAAACTTATACACCTCAATCAGGTCCCCCCTCAGCCTTCTCTGCTCTAAAGAAATCAACCCCAGTCTATCCAGTCTCTCCTTAGAGCTAGCTCAAATGCTCTCCTCGGGAATGATAAGACTTGTGAGGGAGGACAGTGTCTGGGTTTAATGTCTCATCTAGAATACGGCTCCTCTGGCAGTGCTGCACTCCCTCAGTACTGCACTGGAGTGTGTACCTTCATTATGCACTCCAGTCCCTGCCGTGATTTGATTTGATTTGATTTATTATTGTCACATGTATTAGTATACAGTGAAAAGTATTGTTTCTTGCGCGCTATACAGGCAAAGCATACCGTTCATAGAGAAGGAAAGAAGAGAGTGCAGAATGTAGTGTTACAGTCATAGCTAGGGAAAGATTAACTTAATGCAAGGTAGGTCTATTCAAAAGTCTGATGGCAGCAGGAAAGAAGTTGTTCTAGCTTTGGCTGGTACGTGAACTCAGACTTTTGTATCTTTTTCCTGACGGAAGAAGTGGAAGAGAGTATGTCCGGGACCCTTAATTATGCTGGCTGCTTTTCCGAAGCAGCAGGAAGTGTAGACAGAGTCAATGGATAGGAGGCTAGTTTGAGTGATGGACTGGGCTTCATTAAGGACCATTTGTAGTTTCTTGCGGTCTTGGGCAGAGCAGGAGCCCATACCAAGCTGTGATACAACCAGAAAGAATGCTTTCTATGGTGCATCTGTAAAAGTTGGTGAGAGTCGTAGCTGATATGCCAAATTTCCTTAGTCTTCGTTGGTGGGCTTTCTTAACTATAGTGTCGGCATGGCGGGACAGGTTGTTGGTGATCAGGACACCTAAAAACCTGAAGCTGTCGACCATTTCTACTTCAACCCCCTTGATATAGACAGGGGTACGTTCTCCACTACGCTTCCTGAAGTCGAAGACAATCTCCTTCGTTTTGTAGGACTCGAACCTACCACTGCTCTGATTCAGGTGGGCGCTTGCTGATACTGAGCTATCCTAACACCTTCGTGGAAGTGACTGGAAAATTGGGAATATTTTATTTTGTCTGACACACCATTAGAAATGATGTTGTGTTTTGGGATCATTTCAGCAAAATGTTGCATCGTGTGTGGAATTGTGCACCGCTCCCTCACATTTGGGTGCGTGGTCTTCCTGATTTTCTATTGTAAGATCCGGGTGGGATTTTCCAGCCGTGCGCGCCCCAAGACTAGAAATTCCCGTCCGAGGTCAACGGATCTTTAAACGATCCGCCAAATTTTTCTGCTACGATTCCTGGGAGGTTCATCCTGGAATATCATAGTCTGGAGGAATAGCTGGGGTGGGATCATGTGGAAAATCCTGGCTGGTGAGATTTCATGTGGGTGTGTAGCTTTGGAAAAATGACCCCAGTGTGAATGCCAGAAACAAGGCCCACCACAAGCAGTCCATCACGCCAACCAGCCTCCCATCCACTGACTCTGACTACACTTCCCGCTGCCTCGGAAAAGCAGCCGGCATAATCAAGGACCCCACGCACCCCAGACATTCTCTCTTCCACCTTCTTCCATCAGGCAAAAAGATATAAAAGTCTGAGGTCACGTACTAACCAACTCAAGAACAGCTTCTTCCCTGCTGCTGTCAGACTTTTGAATGGGCCTACCTTGCATTAAGTTGATCTTTCTCTACACCCTAGCTATGACTGGAACACTATATTCTGCACCCTCTCCTTCCCTTCTCTATGTACAATGTGCATTGTCTGTATAGCGTGCAAGAAACAATACTTTTCTCTGTATACTGTATATTATGTGACAATAATAAATCAAATCAAATCAGATCAATGCCACAGGAGGTCGGCTGGTCGACTTTTTTTCTCTCGAGTGAAGCAAATAAACAGGAGTTGATCCCGGATCCGGCGTTCCCGAGATCAAAGATCACATGGTATTGGCTGAAGGATAGGATAAGGTGGAGAGGTCGGAGGGCACCTTTGCTGAGCGTGCAGCGGAGGTGAGGAGGCTCCGGGCAGTGTGGGCAGGGCACGGGTCAGGTTCCTCACTGCCAGCCTGGGTCTGGCAATCACTCGGTGACGCCAGCTTAAACTCCTAAAGTAGTTGGACGTAAATGGAAGGCCCCGGCTTGGGGACATCTGGGCATCGAGTCTGATTCATCATTGGAGAATCACAACAGCGTCAGTCACCGACCAGATCCCTGTTTTCATGCTTTCGATTCTGATTTGCAAATGGATGAATAGCAGCAATTGTTTCCCCATTAGCAACAGAACATTCATCTGTTCACTGATTCACTGCATTTGACTGGAATCCAGGGTGCTGGGGGGTAGTGGTGGGATGCTGTAATCTGGGGATAAGGGGGGGGTGCTGTAATCTGGGGGGTTAAGGGGAGGTGCTGTAATTTGGGGGGTTAAGGGGAGGTGCTGTAATCTGGGGTTAAGGGGTGAGGTGCTGTAATTTGGGGGGTTAAGGGGAGGTGCTGTAATCTGGGGTTAAGGGGTGAGGTGCTGTAATTTGGGGGGTTAAGGGGAGGTGCTGTAATCTGGGGTTAAGGGGGGGGTGCTGTAATCTGGGGTTAAGGGGTGAGGTGCTGTAATTTGGGGGGTTAAGGGGAGGTGCTGTAATCTGGGGTTAAGGGGGGGGTGCTGTAATCTGGGGTTAAGGGGGGTGGTGCTGTAATCTGGAGTTAAGGGGGGTGGTGCTGTAATCTGGGGTTAAGAGGGGAGGTGCTGTAATCTGGAGTTAAGGGGGGAGGTGCTGTAATCTGGGGTTAAGAGGGGAGGTGCTGTAATTTGGACTGGGGAGGTGCTGTAATTTAGGGTTAAGGAATGAAGTGCTGTAATCAGGCGTTAAGGAGTGAGGTGCTGTAATCAGGGGTTAAGGAGTGAGGTGTAATCAGGGGTTAAGGGGTGAGGTGTTGTAATCAGGGGTTAAGGGGGTGGTGCTGTATTCTGGGGTTAAGGGGTGAGGTGCTGTAATCAGGGGTTAAGGGGTGAGGTGCTGTAATCAGGGGTTAAGGGGTGAGGTGCTGTAATCAGGGGTTAAGGGGTGAGGTGCTGTAATCAGCGGTTAAGGGGTGAGGTGCTGTAATCAGGGGTTATGGGGAAGGTGCTGTAATCAGGGGTTAATGGGGTAGGTGCTGCCACTGGAGGGGGGGGGGTGGATTTGCTGCAATCTGGGGCTGAGGAGGTGTGAGGGCTGACGGCAGGGGGCGGGGGTGGGCAGTGTGGGGTAGGGAGCGTTGGTGCATCTGGTTGACCAGGCTGTGGTGTGTGTGGGGAAGGAGGGGTGGTGCAGAAGGGTAAATCTAATCCGGATTAAAAATGCTGAAATGAAAAGAAGACAGTGTGTAACTGAGGTGATTAAATCATCTTTTTATTGTCATTGTGAGAAGCAACATTGCAAATTCTGAACAGCTAAATACGATCACGTTAGCATTCAAACACTTGCAAATCAACATTAAAATTGTCACTGGTAATACTTGCAATTTTGCTTCTGGAGGGAGCTTTGAAAAATGAGACAGTGATTGAGCCGCTCGAGACAATAAAAAATCAAGGTGAGGGGGTGCAGGAGTGGGGAGAGTGGAGACTGAGGGAGACTGTATAACGTGCAAGAAACAATACTTTTCACTGTATCCCAATATATGTGATAATAATAAATCAAATCAAATCAGAAGGAAGACATTTGACCTATCGAGCCTGCACCGACAACAATCCCACCCAGGCCCTATCTCTGTAACCCCACGTATTTACCCTGCTAATCCCCTGACACGAAGGGGCAATTTAGTATGGCCAATCAACTTAGCCTACACGCCGGCACGGTGGCACAGTGGTTAGCACTGCTGCCTCACAGCGCCAGGGACCCGGGTTCGATTCCCGGCTTGGGTCACTGTCTGTGTGGAGTCTGCACATTCTCCCCGTGTCTGCGTGGGTTTCCTCCGGGTGCTCCAGTTTCCTCCCACAGTCCGAAAGACGTGCTGGTTAGATGCATTGGCCGTGCTAAATTCTCCCTCAGTGTATCCGAACAGGCACCGGAGTGTGGCGACTAGGAGATTTTCACAGTAACTTCATTGCAGTGTTAATGTAAGCCTACTTGTGACAATAATAAATAAACTTCAAAAAAAAGAAAGATGCGAGTGGGGAGACTGAGAGAGAGAGAGACAGCTGAAGGGGACAGAGAGAGATGGGAGGGAGGATTTCACTAGTGTACTGGTGAAGTTGACAACAGGTGAAGGGATTCCAGCTGAAAAACCAACTCAAAACCTGTGGAGACGCTGCTGCAATTCTGCTGAATCCAGTAGAATCGGCAATTAATTGGTTGGTCCCTATAGAATCCAGCTGAGGCCAGTTCAAACTTTGTTCCTGCCAGTTCCGGCCAGGTCGATCTTGAACTGGTCCTGATCTGGCTTTCCATTGTTCCTCTTTGGCCCAAGCAATTCCGCTTACAGTTGCTGTGTTTCCACTCGCTTCCACAGAGGTGCTCTGCTTTCCAGCGGTTTACTAAAACCAATACAACAGTAAAATCCTCTCTCCCATCCCTCTCTGTCCCCTCCAGCTGTCTCTCTCTCTCTCTCTCTCTCTCCCCACCTTGCTGTTATCTCTCTCTTTTTCTGAAATTTATTTATTAGCGTGATAAGTAGACTTATCACTGCAATGAAGTTACTATGAAAATCCCCAAGTCACCATACCTTGGTGCCTGTCCGGGTACACTGAAGGAGAATTTAGCACGGCCAATGCACCTAACCAGCACATCTTTCAGACTGTGGGAGGAAACAGGAGCACCCAAAGTCCAAAGATGTGCAGGTTAGGTGGATTGGCCATGCTAAATTGCCCCTTAGTGTCAGGAGGATTAGCTGGGTAAATAAGTGGGGTTACAGGGCTACGGTCTGGGTGGGAGTGTTGTCGGTGCAGGCTCGATGGGCCAAATGGCCTCCTGCTGATTTGATTTATTATTATCACATGTACTGGGATACAGTGAAAAGTATTGCTTCTTGTGTGCTGTACAGACAAAGCATGCCGTTCATAGAATACATAGGGGAGAAGGAAAGGAGAGGGTGCAGAATGTAGTGTTGCAGTCATAGGTAGGGTGTCGAGAAAGGTCAACTTAATATAAGGTAGGTCCATTCAAAAGTCTGACAGCAGCAGGGAAGAAGCTGCTCTTGAGTCGGTTGGTACGTGATCTCAGACTTCTGTATCTTTTTCCCGACGGAAGAAGGTGGAAGAGAGAATGTCCGGGGTGCGTGGGGTCCTTGATTATGCTGGCTGCTTTTCTGAGGCAGCGGGAAGTGTAGACAGAGTCAATGGATGGGAGGCTGGTTTGCGTGATGGACTGGGCTTCGTTCACGACCCTTTGTAGTTTCTTGCAGTCTTGGGCAGAGCAGGAGCCCATACCAAGCTGTGATACAACCCGAAAGAATGCTTTCTATGGTGCACCTGTAAAAGTTGGTGAGAGTCAGAGTGGACATGCCAAATTTCCTTGACCTCCTGAGAAGGTAGAGGCGTTGGTGGGTTTTCTTAGCTATAGTGACGGCGTGGAGGGACCAGGACAGGTTGCTGGTGATCTGGACACCTGAAAACCTGAAGTTCTCGACCATTTCCAGTTCATCCCTGTAGGGATTCAATGATTGAATGATTCTACACAATATGTAGGTCAGGAGGATGTTGTAAATTTGCAAATGATAAGAAGAGACTGAAAGTTCATCTTGAGCAATGGCACCAATTGGGTGGCATCTCTGCTTATAACACGCCCTGCAAAATATTATCCAATTGACGTCAATCAAACTGGAGGTGGAGCTGGGGCTATAACAGGCAGTCAGAGCCATAATACCCATTCAGCATGAGCCCACAAGCTGATATCCTGCCCCAAGAGAATTGGAATTGAATTCAGCAGGAGAGAGAAAGAACCAGAGTTGACACTTTCAGGGGAGCAAGGGACAAAATTGGAGGAGTAAAGATGGAAATGTTCATTTAGAATTGAGAAAATCAGCATTGAAGACAGGATCGCTCTTCTTTCAACTTTCTCATTGATTGTTACAAGTGATCACTTCAATCAATTGCAAACTCTCGAAAGAGGGACGGAAATTATTCCAATTTTAGCTCCTTAGCGGAAATGTCCAGTAACCAGGAAGTAAAGTGTTGACCACATGTCCCAGTAAGTCAGCAGTTTCAGGGACACAATCTCGTTCAGAAGAATGATGATATTGGCATTACAGGAAGCGCAGGTTTGAGTCCAAGGCAGACAGTAGACGGAGGTAGAATACGTTTCCTAAGGATAGGTTGTGAAAGCGAAGCTGTTATTACTAAGGGACGACATGATTGCCGTTGAGAGCTTGGAAGTAACTAAACGATTGAATACACAGGGAAATAGTAATCAGTGACATTACAAGCACCCAAATAATTAATAACTAGCACTGCTACGAGATGGCAAAAAAAAGAGTACCCTGTTTAAACAAGGAACATTGACCATAGCTAATCCCTCCAACCTACACATCTTCTTGGGACACTAGGGGACAATTGACCATGGCCAATCCACCTAACCTGCAGAGTGTGGGAGGAAACCAGAGCACCCGAAGGAAACCCACGCAGACACAGGGAGAATGGGCAAACTCCACACAGACAGTGACCCGAGGCTGGAATTGAATCCGGGTCCCTGGAGCGGTGAGGCAGCAGTGCTAACCACTGTGCCACCGTGCCACGACTGATGAGAGATTCCACTATCCCTGGGGTAAAGCACAATCAATTCCCCAGGGGCCATCAATATAATACAGGGAAGAATTTATTTATGATCTTATAGCATCGCTAAGGACATCCCAAAACACTACAGACTATGAATTACTTTGCTGTACAGTCAGTGTTTTTTTAATATTCATTCATGGGATGTGAGAGTCACTGGCAAAACCAGTATTTACTGCCCATCCCTAGTTACCCTTGAGAAGGTGGTGGTGAGCTGCCTTCTTGAACCGCTGCAGTTCCTGTGGTGTAGGTACAACCACAGTGCTGTTAGGGAGGGATTTTGACCCAGCGACAGTGAAGGAACGATGATATATTTCGAAGTCAGGGTGGGGAGTGGCTCGGAGGGAAATCTCCAGGTGGTGGTGTTTCCATGCGTCTGCTGCCTTTGTCCTTCTAGATGGTAGTGGTCATAGGTTTGGAAGGTACTGCCTAAGGAACCTTGGTGAGTTGCTGCAGTGCATCTTGTAGATGGTACACACTGCTGCTACTGAGCGTCGGTGGCGGAGGGAGTGAATGTTTAAGTCTCCTACAGTAGTGCTCCACAGCGTGCAATGAGTGAATATAAAGTGGCACTGGGTGTTTGGTGGAGAATTGTGTGTGGAGTTGGATCAAAGAAATCAAGGTATTTTATGAAGAAGCAGAACTTGTGTCTCCTTGACTGAACTGCAACCGAGAGGCTCGGGAGCAGAGGATGGCTGTTGGTTCCAAGCAAAGGGTTGCAAATTACAACCTTTTTGAAAAAAAAAGAAGACTTCACTCAAATTCGAAATCAACAAAGGAGTGAGTAGGAGACAACAAAATGGCTGAACCCAGAGTAAAAGTATCAGGGTATGACTATCCACCATTATTCTCAGAAACCAGACCTTAAGACCTATGGAGAAATGAAGTCATCATGTGGACCTTGGTAACCGGTTTGGGGAAAAGAAAACAAGGTATGGCTTTGGCTCTTTCCTAGAATCATAAAATCCCACAGTGCAGAAGGAGGCCATTTGGCCCATTGAGTCTCCACAATCCCACCCAGGCCCTATCCCCATACATTTACCCTAGCTAGTCCCCCTGACACTAAGGGGCAATTTAGCATGGCCAATCCACCTAGCCTGCACATCTTTGGAGTGTGGGAAGAAACCAGAGCACTCGATGGAAACCCACGCAGACACAGGGAGCAGTGGCGTAGCTTGAGTGGGAGCAGAGGGAGCGACCGCTCCCCCTGAGAGCACATTCTTCAAAAGTGGCGCCTTTTCAACAGGGTGTTCCTCACGGGCCCCTCAGATCTGCGATGTGTGCTGCTCGGCTCCAGGTAATCCTTCACATTCCTCCTCAGCACTCTCAACAGCCCAGTTATGATCAGGCTTAAGTTGCGTATTTTGTTTTATCAGCATTTTGCTGATGAATGGTATCAGTGCGAGTGAAATTAGATCCAGGGAATCTGAACGGGAGGTTACATTACAATGAAAGTACTTCCCTTCCCAACAGCGACCTACAGTGTGGGAAAGGAGTTAAAAGAGATAGGTTCAAAATTATAGTTAATAACTTATCAGAGATCCTATCTAAAACAGTCTCCTGACTTGACATTCTCACAGAATTACCACCAGTTCATGGAGAAAGGTTATTAGGTGATGAATAGAATATACATCTCATTGAAATCCAACTTTGTGGACGACTGTAGCTTTTGAGGTGGAAATGGTCTTTGGGCCAAAAGAATGGATTGTTTTTTTGTTTCAAATTATTTCAGGGATTTATTAAAAATCGGTGAAATGTATTGGATAAAGTGGAGTTTACCATAAATAATTTTTCCAAGTTTGAAGAGATCGGGACTCCACCTGCTCTGGAAGTTTCCGGGATGAGCTCAGTGTGTTTTTTTTCATCTTTCACAACACCTGATGTACAAACTATTGTAGTCTCTGCCCTGCATGAATCACTGCAACAGCCTGAGGCTAAACCCTTTTCTATTCCTTTCGCTAACTCCACAGTTGATATTCCTCTCCGTCTCTCTCCTGAATGCCCGCCCCACTAGGCTCCCAGGACATAGATTGAGGGTCATTGGTGGAGCGCTCCTCGTGCAGCTCAGACAAAGAACAAAGAACAGTACAGCACAGGAAACAGGCCCTTCGGCCCTCCAAGCCTGTGCTCCTCACCCATCGACCCTCTTCATCGGGCAGAAACCCCCAGCCACCACCCCTTAAGCCAGCTGAAATTTCCCCAAAACCCTGGCAGCACGTCGATATTTACATTTCATTCCCTCAGGCGATTAAAACAGCGGATAAATAAATGTTGATTTATGAATTAAAAACCTCCCGCAGTTTGGTGCAGAATCACACGGGCGCCCTTTTTATGTGCTCGCTCCCCCGAACTTTAGAACCTGGCTACGCCCCTGACAGGGAGAATGTGCAAACTCCACACAGGCAGTAACCCAAGCCAGGAATTGAACACTGGTGCTGTGAGGCAGCAGTGCTAACCACTGTGCCACCGTGCCACAGCCTTTCTTTAGCATATAGAAGTAAAATCTCACGGTAAGTATTTTCCAAATTGGAGTTGGAACATTTTAACTCGGAAGAAGGTCTGGATAATTTATTAAACTTTATGGATAAGATTTATCAAAAAGATGACTTATTAAGTGTGTACGAAGCCTGGTCAGAATTTGATAGCTTTTGGAAATTGGAGGATATTTCTATTGAAGAATATGTGATGGAATTTAACAGACTATATATAAGGCTGCAAAAGCATCGTCTGGAAATTCCACAGTCCGTGTTGTCATTTAAGTTACCGGACTAAAGTTATGAATATGGAAAGGCTCCTGGTTTTGACGGGAGTTAAATTTGCAGACAAAGATACCTTATATGACCAAATGTCAGAGGCCTTAAACATTTTAGGGAAACATTCTATCCCTATGGCTTTTATGACACAAATGGGTCAGTCAGTGATAAAACAGACTGTGGAAGGTACACTGTTAACAAGATGGTGAGATTGTACAGGCACAAGCGGCTACAGGAATATGGCAGAATGGGACCCAGAAATTACAAAGACAGAAATCTCTTTTAATACCTATAGCAGGAGGAAGGATATGGAAATTGATAAGACAACAGTTTTCGGAAAAACGGTGGACTTACAATTTACACAGTCGGGACACTATTGTATTCCGTTAATGACAAATAATTTTTTGGGTAATGAGATTAAGGAAGTGTTATTAGCATCCAGAAATGGGGCTTTAGCTGATAAAAAAGCTCATTATATTGAAGCTGCTCCGGCAATTTGCGCATCCATCTCCTCGGAGGCTGTAAATTTTATTAAAGGATGCAGGTGTAGGAGATGAGGACTATGCTAAGCTTATAGAACAGGTCAGTGATCAGTGTGAGGTTTGTAGGAAGGGCAGAAGGACACCATCACGACCGATAGTAACTCTACCTTTGGCCAGAGATTTTAACAACATTGGGGCCGTGGACCTTAAGATCTGGGATAAAACAAACAATATATTCATTTCTCACTTTATAGATTGAGAAACCAGATTTAGTCAATCAACAGTTGTCCGTAGTAAAAAAAAGAGAGTAATCCTGGATCAGATCATGGAAAAATGGATAGGAATAGGACCACCGGCAAAGTTCCTTACAGACAATGGGGGGGGGGGGGAATTTGCTATTGATGAGTTTGGGGATATGTGTGAAAACATGAATATCATAGTCATGAATACGGCCGCAGAAAGCCCATTTAGTAATGGGGTGTGTGAGAGGAACCATGTGGTTATAGATGACATGCTCTGGAAAATTTTGATGTCCACTCACCTGCTGAAGGGGCAGCGCTCCGAAAGCTCGTGATTCCAAATAAACCTGTTGGACTTTAACCTGGTGTTGTGTGGCGTCTTACAATTTGGTCCATCTGCCAAACTTTTCCAGTAAGTTAAATTCCGCCTCAGCACGGGCAGTACATGCAAAGAATTTGTTGCAGATGGTTAGGGGCTATAGTCCGTATCAATTAGTATTTGGTAGGAATCCTAAAATTCCGTCCATTTTGACCAGCCTCCAGCTTGGGGAGGGACTGCAATTAGCTCTGTCTTTGCTGAGTGTTTAAATGCGTATAAGTAGAAGAACATTTTTAGAAGCAGAAGTTCCTGAAAGAATTCGCAGAGCTTTAAGGCACAAGGTACAGCCGTCAAACACTGTTTTCCAGCAAGGAGGCATGGTATACTATAAGAGAGAGAATGTTAATGAATGGAAAGGCCCAGGGAAGGTTATAGGCCTAGTTGGCAAAACTTGTCCTGCAACATAATAATCAGACTGTTAGGATACATTCATCAAGGATAATGGGTACAGATTACAAGCTTGTGAATTTAGAAAGAGGAGACAAACATGATGAGGAACCAGGGTCATCTGATACGCACGTGTTACAGAACTATGAGGACCAGTTAGCTGAAATAGACAGGGTACCTGGAGAGGAACACAATACTTCTGATGAACTTGAACAGACCATTTTTCCAAAAGGACAACTGCCAAAAGTTGGTACAAAGGTGACATACTTGCCTGAGGGGTCCAGTCAATGGAAGGATGCAACTGTCATTAGTTGAGCAGGGAAGGCCACTGGAAAGTATGAACCCTGGTTGAATGTACAGAATACAGGGGAGGGCCGTCAGGACCATGGATTGGGAACACGAAGTTCAAAAATGGAGGGCACAGAAACGTAGTGTCAGTTCAGACAGTAAGTGCGATAGTGAAGGTGATCACAGGGAAAGACTGAGAACTATTGAAAGAACATCCCACAACAGGAGGGAAAGATCAAGCAGTGGTCGTACAGAACAAGGATCAGGCGGGATAGAGGGCGTAGCTTGACATGATCTCGGAATATGGGTAAGACTACGAATGCTACTAGGAGTAGAAGCCTACATGCTCGTGAGGTTTTGGTGGCTTCCAATAAATTAGATGAAAAAGTTATAAAAGATGCCAAACTGCATAGTTGGAGTGAACTTGGGGTATACACGAAGGTACCAGACAAAGAGTTGTATCTCACAGATGGATTTGCACGGAAAAGGTGCTTCCTGATGGAACTTATAAGGCAAAGGCCAGGCTTGTGGCAAGGGGATTTGAAGAAAATTTAGACCAGGGTTTTAAGGGTGAATTCACCTACGGCAGAAAAGGTTATTTTAAAGATCTTCTCGGCTCGGTTAGTTACAAAGGCTTGGGAATGCGAATCTAGCGATATAAAAGCTGCCTTTTTACAGGGGCATCAGCTTCAGGGAGACATTTTTCTCCGTCCTCCGAAAGAGACCGATAACACAGAAGGGGTACTTTGGAAGTTAAACAAACGTGTATATGGGCTAAATGATGCATCTAGAGTTTGGTATTTTTCGGTAAGGTTTTATTAAAATTAGGTTGTTGCCAGTTGAAAGCAGATCCTGCGATGTTTACTGGCACTATGAAGGAAATCTCTCTGGTATCTTTATGATGCATATCGATGATTTTTGTGGGGTGGTAGTGGCGATTTTGAAGCTATAGTAATCTCTGGGCTGAAGAAGGAATTCAGGGTTGGAAGTCAGGCTTCAGGAGCTTTCAAATATATTGGGCTGGAAATCGGACAGACTGAGTCAGGTATCACTTTACGTCAGCAATCCTATTTGGAGAGAATCAGCCCAACAGCAATTAGTTGTGGAAGGGTTTAACAAAAGGATACGGTGGTTTCTAAGATGAAAAAAAAGGCACTCCAAAGTTTGATTGGGCAACTGAATTGGCTAGGTAGACAGACTAGACTGGATGCTAGTTTTGATGTCCTAGAGTTGAGTACAAAAATGAATGTCCTACAGTGGAAGACATAATAGAAACATAGAAACATAGAAAACTACAGCACAAAACAGGCCATTCGGCCCCACAAGTTGTGCCGAACATATCCCTACCTTTTAGACCTACCTATAACCCTCCATCCTATTAAGTCCCATGTACTCATCCAGGAGTCTCTTAAAAGACCCTATTGAGTTTGCCTCCACCACCACTGACGGCAGCCGATTCCACTCGCCCACCACCCTCTGTGTGAAAAACTTCCCCCGAACATTTCCCCTGTATACCCCCCAGCACCTTAAACCTGTGTCCTCTCGTAGCAGCCATTTCCACCCTGGGAAAAAGCCTTTGAGAGTCCACCCGATCTATGCCTCTCAACATCTTATATACCTTTATTAGGTCTCCTCTCATCCTACATCTCTCCAAGGAGAAAAGACCGAGCTCCCTCAGCCTATCCTCATAAGGCATGTCACTCAATCCAGGCAACATCCTTGTAAATCTCCTCTGCACCCTTTCAATCTTTTCCACATCCTCCCTGTAATGAGGCGACCAGAACTGAGCACAGTACTCCAAGTGGGGTCTGACAAGGGTCTTATATAGCTGCATCATTATCCCCCGGCTCCTAAACTCAATCCCTCGATTGATAAAGGCCAGCAAAACATTGGCCAAACTAAAAATGCAGGAGTGTTTTGAGGTTCCTGTTTTTGGGTGATCTCAGGCACCTGAAACTTGTAGTTTATAGTACTGCATCCTATGCCAATGTGTGTGATGGGTTTTCAAGCACAGGAGGTTTTATAATATTTCTTTTGGGGGGGAAATGTTGCCCCCTTGATGGAGAAACAAAGAAAATAAGGAGTGGTAAAAAGTACAATGGCCGCCAAGACACTAAGCCTTCTAGAGACAGTGGATATGGCCTTTTATATATCCCAGAAATTTTAGGGTTAGGGGATTCGGGTAAAATAGCCACTAAGTGCCACATTGACAATAAACCCCTGTGGGAAAATGTGCATTCCACAAAAAGTGTAAATGAGAAGTTTGAGTATCGTCATAGCCAGTTTAAAGCAGATAGAGTCATAGAGGTTTACAGCATGGAAACAGGCCCTTCGGCCCAACTTGTCCATGCCACCCTTATTTTTTTTTAAAACCCCTAAGCTAATCTCAATTGCCCGCAAGATGCTGGACAAAGGGGAAATATCAAACATTGAATGGGTGTATAGTAGCTATCAATTATCCGATTGTTTTACTGAGAGGGACTAGTTCGAAGAAACTTTTGGACATTATTAAGGAAGGACTTATCTTTCTGTTTTTTACATTCAAGAAATGTATTTTTATAAAAAGGAAGAGGAAATAGAGCGTGTTTTGTTTTTTCTGTGGAAACAATAGTCATCAAAATATTTTTTCTCCAAGGAAGGGGAGACAGTTAGTAACGGGTTAACAGACCTTCCAATTAAGTCCTAATTTGATGTCAATTATCCAATAGAAATCACTTATATATAAAGGGGCCACAGGTGGCGCTAGAGGTTGGTGGAGAACTGTATGTGGAGTTGTATCGAAGAAATAAAGGTATTTTATGATGAAGCAGAACTTGTGTCTCCTTTACTGGACTGCAACCAAGAGGTTCAAACACTCAGTAGCCTGATTTTGCCTTCCCCCTATAGCCTTTCGCCCCAGGTGCTATATCTAACTCTTTCTCCAAAACATAATGTTTTGGCCTCAACTGCTTTCTGTGGTAGCGAATTCTGCAGGCTGACCACTCCCTGGGTAAAAAAGAACTCTCCTCATCTCTGTCCTAAACAGTCTACCCTATTTCCTCAAACTGTGACCCCTGATTTTGGACACCAGAACTCCTATTAATCGACTACAGCTCAGCCTTCAACACCATTATTCCTACGAAACCCATCTCCAAACTCCGTGGCCTGGGCCTCAGCTCCTTCCTCTGCGACTGGATCCTGAACTTCCTAACCCACAGACCAAGGATAGGCAACAACACCTCCTCCACAATCATCCTCAACACCAATGCCCCACAAGGCTGTGTCCTCAGCCCCCTACTATACACCTCATACACCTATGACTCCAAGTTCCCCTCCAACTTGATTTTCAAGTTTGCTGACAACACCACCGCAGTGGGTCGGATCTCACACAATGATGAGCCAGAGTACAGGAATGAGATAGAGAATCTGGTGAACTGGTGCAGCAACAATAATCTCTCCCTCAATGTCAACAAAATGACAGGAAACGTAAAGGAGGACATGCCCCTGACTACATCAATGGGGATGAAGTAGAAATGGTCGAGGGTTTCAAGTTTTTAGATGTCCAGATCACCAATAACCTGTCCTGGACCCCCCATGCCGACACTATAGTTAAGAAACTCCACCAATGCCTCTACTTTCTCAGGAGCTAAGGAAATTTAGCATGTCAGTTACGACTCTCACCAACTTTTACAGATGTACCATAGAAAGCATTCTTTCTGGTTGTATCACAGTTTGGTATGGCTCCTGCTCTGTCCTAGACCATAAGAAACTTCAAAGGGTCATGAACGAAGCCCAGTCCATCACGCAAACCAGCCTCCCATCCATTGACACTAGAACATAGAACATAGAACATAGAACATTACAGCGCAGAACAGGCCCTTCGGCCCACGATGTTGCACCGACCAGTTAAAAAAAAAACTGTGACCCTCCAACCTAAACCAATTTCTTTTCGTCCATGAACCTATCTACGGATCTCTTAAACGCCCCCAAACTAGGCGCATTTACAACTGATGCTGGCAGGGCATTCCAATCCCTCACCACCCTCTGGGTAAAGAACCTACCCCTGACATCGGTTCTATAACTACCCCCCCTCAATTTAAAGCCATGCCCCCTCGTGCTGGATTTCTCCATCAGAGGAAAAAGGCTATCACTATCCACCCTATCTAAACCTCTAATCATCTTATATGTTTCAATAAGATCCCCTCTTAGCCGCCGCCTTTCCAGCGAAAACAATCCCAAATCCCTCAGCCTCTCCTCATAGGATCTCCCCTCCATACCAGGCAACATCCTGGTAAACCTCCTCTGCACCCTCTCCAAAGCCTCCACATCCTTCCTGTAATGTGGGGACCAGAACTGCACACAGTACTCCAAGTGCGGCCGCACCAGAGTTGTGTACAGTTGCAACATAACGCTACGACTCCTAAATTCAATCCCCCTACCAATAAACGCCAAGACACCATATGCCTTCTTAACAACCTTATCTACTTGATTCCCAACTTTCAGGGATCTATGCACACATACACCTAGATCCCTCTGCTCCTCCACACTATTCAAAGTCCTCCCGTTAGCCCTATACTCAACACATCTGTTATTCCTACCAAAGTGAATTACCTCACACTTCTCCGCATTAAACTCCATCCGCCACCTCTCGGCCCAACTTTGCAACCTGTCTAAGTCTTCCTGCAAACTACGACACCCTTCCTCACTGTCTACCACACCACCGACTTTGGTGTCATCAGCAAATTTGCTAATCCACCCAACTATACCCTCATCCAGATCATTAATAAATATTACAAACAGCAGTGGCCCCAAAACAGATCCCTGAGGTACACCACTTGTAACCGCACTCCATGATGAATATTTACTATCAACCACCACCCTCTGTTTCCTATCCGCTAGCCAATTCCTGATCCAATTTCCTAGATCACCCCCAATCCCATACATCTGCATTTTCTGCAGAAGCCTACCATGGTGAACCTTATCAAACGCCTTACTAAAATCCATATATACCACGTCCACTGCCTTGCCCCCATCCACCTCCTTGGTCACTTTCTCAAAAAACTCAATAAGGTTAGTAAGGCACGACCTACCTGCCACAAAACCATGCTGACTATCACCTATCAATTCATTACTCTCCAAATAACTATAAATCCTATCCCTTATAATTTTTTCCAACATCTTGCCGACAACAGAAGTGAGACTCACCGGTCTATAATTCCCGGGGAAGTCTCTGTTCCCCTTCTTAAACAATGGGACAACATTCGCTAACCTCCAATCTTCTGGTACTATACCAGAGGCCAACGACGACCTGAAGATCAGAGCCAGAGGCTCTGCAATCACTTCTCTTGCCTCCCAGAGAATCCTTGGATAAATCCCATCCGGACCAGGGGATTTATCTATTTTCAGACCCTCCAGAATATCCTGCACATCCTCCTTATCAACTGTAATACTGTCTATTCTACTCCCCTGCAACCCAGTGTCCTCCTCAGCTATATTCATGTCCCCTTGCGTGAACACCGAAGAGAAATATTGGTTCAATGCTTCACCAATCTCCTCCGGTTCCACACATAACTTCCCTCTGCCATCTATAACTGGCCCTAAACTTGCCCTAACCAACCTTCTGTTCTTGACATACCTATAGAACGCCTTAGGATTCTCTTTAACCCTATCCGCCAAAGTCTTCTCATGTCCCCTTTTAGCCCTTCTAAGCTCGCTCTTCAACTCCCTCTTAGCCAATCTAAAGCTTTCTAGTGCACTACCCGAGTGCTCACGTCTCATCCGAACATAAGCCTCCTTTTTCTTTTTAACCAACAAAGAAACTTTTTTGGTGCACCACGGTTCCCTAGCCCTACCAATTCCTCCTTGCCTGACAGGGACATACCTATCACAGACTCGCAGTAGCTGCTCCTTGAAAAAACTCCACATGTCGGACGTTCCCAGTCCCTGTAATCTCCTAGTCCAACCTATGTTTCCTAATTCTCTCCTAATAGCCTCATAATTACCCTTCCCCCAGCTAAAACCACTGGCCCGAGGTTCCCACTGCCTCGGGAAAGCAGCCAGCATAATTTAGCACCCCACGTATCCCGGACATTCTCTTTTCCACCTTCTTCCATCGGGAAAATAATACAAAAGTCTGAGGACAGGAACCAACCGACTCAAGAATAGTTTCTTCCCTGCTTTAGTAAACTTTAGTAAAGCGTTTGACAAAGTCCCTCATGGTAGGTTGGTGCAAAAGGTTGGCTCTCATGGGATAAAGGAGGAGGTGGCTAGATGGGTGGAGAACTGGCTTGGTCACAGAAGACAGAGGGTGGTAGTGGAAGGGTCTTTTTCCGGCTGGATGCCTGTGACTAGTGGTGTTCCGCAGGGCTCTGTATTGGGACCTCAGCTGTTTGTGATTTATATCAACGATCTGGAAGAAGGTGTAACTGGGGTGATCAGTAAGTTTGCAGACGACACAAAAATGGCTGGACTTGCAGATAGTGAGGAACATTGTCAGAGGCTACAGAAGGATATGGATAGGCTGGAAATTTGGGCAAAGAAATGGCAGATGGAGTTCAATCCAGATAAATGTGAAGTGATGCATTTTGGTAGAACTAACGTAGGGGGGGAGCTATACGATAAATGGCAGAACCATAAAGGGTGTAGATACGCAGAGGGACCTGGGTGTGCAAGTCCACAGATCCTTGAAGGTGACGTCACAGGTGGAGAAGGTAGTGAAGAAGGCATATGGCATGCTTGCCTTTATAGGATGGGGCATAGAGTATAAAAGTTGGGGTCTGATGTTGCGGTTGTATAGAACGTTGGTTTGGCCGCATTTGGAATACTGCGCCCAGTTCTGGTCGCCACACTACCAGAAGGACGTGGAGGCTTTAGAGAGAGTGCAGAGGAGGTTTACCAGGATGTTGCCTGGTATGGAAGGGCTTAGTTATGAGGAGAGATTGGGTAAACTGGGGTTGTTCTCACTGGCAAGACAGAGGATGAGGGGTGACCTAATAGAGGTGTATAAAATTATGAAAGGCATAGATAGGGTGAACGGTGGGAAGCTTTTTCCCAGGTTAGTGGTGACGTTCACGAGGGGTCATAGGTTCAAGGTGAGGTGGGGGAGGTTTAACACAGATATCAGAAGGACGCATTTTACACAGAGGGTGGTGGGGGCCTGGAATGCGCTGCCGGGCAAGGTGGTGGAGGCGGACACACTGGGAACGTTTAAGACTTATCTAGATAGCCACATGAACGGAGTGGGAATGGAGGGATACAAAAGAATGGTCTGGTTTGGACCAGGGAGCGGCGCGGGCTTGGAGGGCCGAAGGGCCTGTTCCTGTGCTGTATTGTTCTTTGTTCTTTGCTGCCATCAGACTGTTGAATGGACCTACCTCGTTTTAAATTGATCTTTCTCTACACCCTAGCTATGACTATAACACTCTGCACTCTCTGGTTATGTTCTCTATGAACGGTATGCATTGTCTGTATAGCGTGCAAGAAATAACATTTCACTGTATGTTAATACATGTGACAATAATAAATCAAAAGATTCTAAAGGCATAATTCTCCAACCTTCATGTTATCTCATTAATACTGTCATAATATGTTAATCCTGTTGCTCAAAGGCAACAGCTAAAATTAATAGATAGGTCGCCAGATAGGGTGGCACAGTGATTAGCACTGCTGCCTCACAGTGTCAGGGACCCAGCCCTAATTCTGGTCTTGAGTCACTGTCTGTGTGGAATTTGCACGTTCTCCCCATGTCTGCATGGGTTTTATCCGGGTCCCCCGGTTTCCTCCCACAGTCCAAAGATGTGTAGATTAGAACATAAGAATATAAGAAATAGGAGCAGGAGTAGGCCATCTAGTCCCTCGAGCCTGCCCCGCTATTCAATAAGATTGATGCGCGTTATCACACACGAGGCTTGAGATGCTCAAGGAAATAAAGGCTTTTATTTACTGTTACAACGAAGCGACCATGTATAGTACACGATCCCAGACTGAGGGGTCCCAGATAGAGCAGTGACCTTTATACCTCTCCCAGGAGGCGGAGCCCGACTGGGATGTACCACAATAACTATAATACAGGTGTAACAGCCCAACCCTAACCCCAACAGCAACAAGTAGAACAACCCATCCCTAACCCCAACAGCAACATATATACATACTCGTAGTACTGGCCAGACCCTGGCTCAGTACTACCTAGTGGGAACCAACGATGGTTCACCACAAAGATCATGGCTAATCTGAAGTGGATCAGTTCCACTTACCCGCCTGATCCCCATAACCCCTAATTCCCTTACCGATCAGGAATCCATCTATCCGTGATTTAAACATATTCAACGAGGTAGCCTCCACCACTTCAGTGGGCAGAGAATTCCAGAGATTCACCACCCTCTGAGAGAAGAAGTTCCTCCTCAACTCTGTCCTAAACTGACCCCCCTTTATTTTGAGGCTGTGTCCTCTCGTTCTAGATTAGGTAGATTGGCCGTGCTAAATTGCCCCTTCGTGTCCAAAAATGTATAAGTTAGATAGGTTAGCCATGTGCAGGGTTACGGGGATAGGGCGATGGAGAGGGCCTGGGTAATTCTCTGTCAGAGAGTTGATGCAGACTCGATGGGCCGAATGGCCTCCTCCTGCACTCTCAGGATTCTATGAAGAACGGCATAACTGACAAATATTCTGATGTCTATCCCTACACACGGACATGATAAACAGAGAAATTACAACTTAGTTGAAATCTGAAAGGGTAGATTTCAGAAATGGTGATGGAATCGTAGCTGTGAGGGACAGCTCGGTGGATAGGATATTAGGATGTAGATAGGCTGGAAAATTGGGCGGGGATCCTGGATTCAGGATTCAATCCTGGACCGGGGAGCGGCGCGGGCTTGGAGGGCCGAAGGGCCTGTTCCTGTGCTGTATTGTTCTTTGTTCTTTGTTCTTTGTTGAATATTGAGTGCAGGGATCAGACTTTCAAAGGCTGATGGAGTAACTAGGCCGGGTGTGCCCGCAGTTTGGTGCCTCAGGTTGACATGCCAGTTTCCTGGCACCAACCCGCACTCCAGCCTTTGTTGAGAAGGCCAGGTTACGGGTGCAGCAGCCTGGCACGGCACCCGCTGTCCTGAGTTTGGGCAACAGGCACACCTTCTGGCTACCTCACCAGGAACCCAATGCCAGTTGACCATTCCGATAGTGTTGCAAAGCCCGAACCCGGATTCGATCCCAACATCAGAATCCCAAACCGGGGTGTACTCAAACAGGATGCATGATGACGATGCTCTCAACAAGTCATTAGCTCTGAAAATCTGAGCAGAAAATGAATGTTTTATGACTTTTGATCACTAGTGTCGATTCAGGTCCACAAACATTCACACAAAGCCACCTGATGGCAATGAAGCTTCGAGGCAGTATTTCCTTTTGAAGCTTTCTTATTGAGACCTGACCTCTCAAGCACTTTCCCTCAATCCCTCTTTCTTAATCTCTCAATCTCCAATCTCTCTCTGGCCTTGAGTGACTGTGTGGAGTCTGCACATTCTCCCCGTGTCTGCTTTGGGTTTCCTCCCACAGTCCAAAGATGCGTTGGTTAGGTGGATTGGCCATGCTAAATTGCCTTTTTGTGTCCCAAGATGTGTAGGTGAGGGGGATTAGCAGGGTAAATATGTGGGGTTACGGGGATAGGCCGGGGTAAGATACTCTATCAGAGAGTCAGTGCAGACTCGATGGGCCGAATGGCTTCCTTCTGCACTGTAGGATTCTATGATTGTTCATAGAAACTAGAAGTAGGAGTAGGCCATTCGGCCCTTCAAGCCTGTTCCGCGTTTGATCATGGCTGATCATCGAATTCAACATCCTGATTTCCCCCCTTTCCCCCATATCCCTTGATCCCTTTAGCCCCAAGAGCTATATCTAATTTCTTCCTGAAATCAGTCAACGTTTTGCCCTCACCTGAAGGTCTATTAATTTCACTGAAGTGCCAACAATCTCAATACACTGGAAATTTATCAGACATCCAACTCCTCCCAAAGGCCCCGAACAAGTTCAGCAGGTCAAAGCGGCTTGATGGGTTCCCCAGTGGGGAGATTTGGGGTCATAAATTTGATGCTGAAACCAGCCTAAATCCCAGTAAAATTTCTGTTTGATCCAGAAATTGCCAGCCAATATTCACTGATTGGGACATCAATTCATCATCAGTTTTCCTTCAACATACCCATTGTTGGAATGTACGGCTGTGAGCGTCACCCAGTGGTGGAACGTTGTAAGATCATGTCTAAAACAATTCAGAAAAGCAGCAATTACTGATGTGATAGTTCCAGTGGGACTGTGAAAGGGAAACAGAAAGGTAAGACCAGCAAAAGAGAGAGATGGAGGGATTGAGGGAAGTTGAGAGAGAGGTGGAGGGATTGAGGGAAATTGAGAGAGAGAGATGGAGGGATTGAGGGAAGTTGTGTGAGAGAGAGATGGAGGGATTGAGGGAAATTGAGAGAGAGAGGTGGAGGGATTGAGGGAAATTGAGAGAGAGATGGAGGGATTGAGGGAAGTTGTGTGAGAGAGAGGTGGAGGGATTGAGGGAAATTGAGAGAGAGAGGTGGAGGGATTGAGGGAAATTGAGAGAGAGATGGAGGGATTGAGGGAAATTGTGTGATGAGAGATGGAAGGATTGAGGGAAATTGTGTGAGAGAGATGGAGGGATTGAGGGAAATTGAAAGAGAGGTGGAGGGATTGAGGGAAATTGAGAGAGAGGTGGAGGGATTGAGGGAAGTTGTGTGAGAGAGAGGTGGAGGGATTGAGGGAAATTGAGAGAGAGGTGGAGGGATTGAGGAAAATTGAGAGAGAGAGATGGAGGGATTGAGGGAAGTTGTGTGAGAGGTGGAGGGATTGAGGGAAATTGAGAGAGAGGTGGAGGGATTGAGGGAAATTGTGTGAGAGAGATGGAGGGATTGAGGGAAATTGTGTGAGAGAGATGGAGGGATTGAGGGAAATTGAGAGAGAGGTGGAGGGATTGAGGGAAATTGAGAGAGAGAGAGATGGAGGGATTGAGGGAAGTTGTGTGAGAGAGAGATGGAGGGATTGAGGGAAATTGAGAGAGAGAGATGGAGGGATTGAGGGAAGTTGTGTGAGAGAGAGATGGAAGGATTGAGGGAAATTGTGTGAGAGAGATGGAGGGATTGAGGGAAATTGTGTGAGAGAGATGGAGGGATTGAGGGAAATTGTGTGAGAGAGAGATGGAGGGATTGAGGGAAATTGTGTGAGAGAGATGGAGGGATTGAGGGAAATTGTGTGAGAGAGAGATGGAGGGATTGAGGGAAATTGTGTGAGAGAGATGGAGAGTGTTTAAGAGATTGAGAGGGAACAACTGAGAGAATGAGATAGATAATTAACATCCATAAAATGATAGATGTCAGGGTTAAACCACAATAACTTTTTCCAGAGCATCTTTAATGTAATGACATGTCACAGGGTATTGATGGCCTCAGGTTTACAGAGGGTGGAATGTAACCAGGCGTTTGTGGAATAGTCTCAACGTAACGGAGGTGAGAATGAGAGTTTCAACTGCAGTTAAGCTGAGACTGGGGCAAAGACAAGTGATGTTCCGGAGTTAGAGGTGGCACAAATGAGGTCAGAAACTCATCTCGGGGTCGAATGTGACACCGGGGTTATAAAAAGAGTGGTTTTAATCTCAGAAAATGCTGGAAAAATTCAGCAGGTCTGGCAGCATCTGTGGAGAGAGAAACAGAGTTAATGTTACGAGTTGCAAGACTCTTCATAAAAGGAGACTCTGGTAAAGAGTCATACAGACACATAAAGTTCACTTTCCTTTCCCTCTCTCTCTCCACAGACGCTGCCTGGTCTGCGTTTTTCCAGCATTTTCTGTTTTTGTTTCAGATCTCCAGCGTCTGCAGTATTTTATTTTTGTTGTCGTGTCTCTCAGACTGTTGCCAGGGGGAGGGATGGAGTTAGTGACTAGGAGACGGGATTTGGAGTGGCGACAAAATATTTAATTGGAGCTCTCCGGCCTCTTTCACCATCCCGTTAAGAACTGTGGGTGGGTTCTCGAGGCAGGGGGTCCAATCAGAGGGCCCGCAGCGCCTGATTGGATGGCAGCCCCACCATGATGGTGGGTGCTCCGGAGACAGGTGGGAAACAAAATGGCTCCCTCGGGAAAGCCTGCCGAAGATTTGGAAAGTCCACAACTCGTAGGCCCGTCAGGGTGGAGGAGAAACACACCCACAGGAAAGGGCCTGGTCCAGTCCTCTTCCTTTGCAATTACGTGGCGTGATAATGGGGCCATGGAGATGAGGGAGCACTGGCCCCTCTGCTCTGTGGCTGGGCAGCCATCTTGCCGTTGTAGCTGGCCTCCCAGCTCAGCACGGGGCTGGTCCAGCAGTGGGAGCATCCTGCCTTGGTCTAAAGTGGGCCCTTAATTGACCCTAATTGGCTGTCCACCACTGCTATAATGAAAAGCTGTAGGGGGTGCGCTACAGCTACCTATCAATCAGAAAGCAGGATAAGACCAGTGGCCCCTTTCAAAGCACCAGGTACAATTCATACAAGCGCTACAATGCAGAAGAGGCCAATCAGCCCATAGAGCCTGTGTCAACGCTCTGATAACGTAACTTCAAACAACCACGCAACCTCAAACAGACCATTGTCCGCAGCAAACTACCCAGCCTTCAGGAGAACAGTGACCACGACACCACACAACCCTGCCACAGCAACCTCTGCAAGACGTGCCGGATCATCGACACGGATGCCATCATCTCACGTGAGAACACCATCTACCAGGTACACGGTACCTACTCTTGCAACTCGGCCAACATTGTCTACCTGATACGCTGCAGGAAAGGATGTCCCGAGGCATGGTACATTGGGGAGACCATGCAGACACTACGACAACGGATGAATGAACACCGCTCGACAATCATCAGGCAAGACTGTTCTCTTCCTGTTGGGGAGCACTTCAGCAGTCACGGGCATTCAGCCTTGGATCTTCAGGTAAGCGTTCTCCAAGGCGGCCTTCACGACACACGACAGCGCAGAGTCGCTGAGCAGAAACTGATAGCCAAGTTCCGCACACATGAGAACGGCCTAAACCGGAATGTTGGATTTATGTCACACTATCAGTAACCCCCACAGCTTGCCTCCGGGGCTTGCAGAATCTTACTAGCTGTTCTGTCTGGAGACAATACACATCTCTTTAACCTGTGTTTAATGCTCCCTCCACACACATTGTCTGTACCTTTAAGACCTGGCTGGCTTTAGGGATTCGCATTCTAATCAGTATTCTGTAACTTGATGTTGTGTCGCTGTGCACTGTTTGAGAGCACATTTCCACTCCATCTGATGAAGGAGCAGCGCTCCGAAAGCTTATGGTATTTGCTACCAAATAAACCTGTTGGACTTTAACCTGGTGTTGTGAGACTTCTTCCTGTGTTCACCCCAGTCCAACGCCGGCATCTCCACATCATGATAACGTAACTTACTCAGGCCCTATCCCCGTAACCCCACACATTCCCCATGGCTAATCCACCTAACCTGCACATCTTTGGAGTGTGGGAGGAAACCAGAGCACCCGGAGGAAACCCATGCAGACACGGGGAGAACATGCGAACTCCAATTCTGATCATTGTAGACTTCCTCGCTCCTATTTAATTTCCTTCGGCAGAGTGAAGCGACTGATCCACAATCAGAATGAAATGGGAGTCCCGCAAACCAATCAACTGAACGTTGAAACAGGGTTTTGTAAAGGTTTATCCCGATATCCTTGCTACTGGGCCCCTCACTCAAAATCCCAGAAGCTTTCCATTCTCCCAACTTGCCCCGCCACCTTCAGATTTGTGCACAGTTGCCCCCCAGGTCCGTCTGCTGCTGCACACTCTTTAGAATTGGATTTTAGAATTGATATATATATATATATAATGTATGTTGGGATTTGGGATGCGTACTGCCCCTTTAAGAGTGTGGGTCAGGTGACCCCCGGGAGATTAGCTCCTCCCAGTGTGGGACTGGGGTGTGCAGTCTTAGATCTGATTCTGGAACACAGCACACTGACATAGAACTCCTAGTGTTGATGTTACCCAGCCTATCTCGTGGTTCCTTAGGCACCCTAAGTCAACAGGTGCAAACCTAACAGGACCCCTTATTTTGCTTCTCCAAGTCTTTGTCAAGGGGAGGTCATGTCTGACAAATCTGTTAGAGTTCTTTGAGGAGGTAACAAGGAAGTTAGATAAAGGAGAACCAGTGGACGTGATTTATTTAGATTTCCAGAAGGCCTTTGACAAGATGCCGCATAGGAGACTGTTAAATAAGTGCCCATGGTGTTCAGGGTAAGACCCTGACATGGATAGAGGATTGGCTGACTGGCAGAAGGCACAGAGTGGGGATAAAGGGGTCTTTTTCAGGATGGCAGCCGGTGACTAGTGGTGTGCCTCAGGGGTCAGTGCTGGGACCACAACTTTTCACAATATACATTAACGATTTGGAGGAAGGAACTGAAGGCACTGTTGCTAAGTTTGCAGATGATACAAAGATATAAGAACATAAGAACATAAGAAATAGGAGCAGGAGTAGGCCATCTAGCCCCTCGAGCCTGCCCCGCCATTCAATAAGATCATGGCTGATCTGACGTGGATCAGTACCACTTACTCGCCTGATCCCCATAACCCTTAATTCCCTTACCGATCAGGAATCCATCCATCCGCGCTTTAAACATATTCAGCGAGGTAGCCTCCACCACCTCAGTGGGCAGAGAATTCCAGAGATTCACCACCCTCTGGGAGAAGAAGTTCCTCCTCAACTCTGTCTTAAGATATACAGAGGGACAGGTGGTATTGAGGAAACAGGGGGGCTGCAGAAGGACTTGGACAGGTTAGGAGAGTGGGCAAAGAAGTGGCAGATGGAATACAATGTGGAAAAGTGTGAGGTTATGCACTTTGGAAGGAGGAATGGAGGCATAGACTATTTTCTAAATGGGAAAATGCTTAGGAAATCAGAAACACAAAGGGACTTGGGAGTCCTTGTTCAAGATTCTCTTTAGGTTAACGTGCAGGTTCAGTCGGCAGTTAGGAAGGCAAATGCAATGTTAGCATTCATGTTGAGAGGGCTAGAATACAAGAACAGGAATGTACTTCTGAGGCTGTATAAGGCTCTGGTCAGACCCCATTTGGAGTATTGTGAGCTGTTTTGGGCCCCATATCTAAGGAAGGATGTGCCGGCCTTGCAAAGGGTCCAGAGGAGGTTCACAAGAATGATCCCTGGAATGAAGAGCTTGTCGTATGAGGAACGGTTGAGGATTCTGGGTCTGTACTCGTTGGAGTTTAGAAGGATGAGGGGGGGATCTCATTGAAACTTACAGGATACTGTGAGGCCTGGATGGAGTGGACGTGGAGAGGATATTTCCACTAGTAGGAAAAACTAGAACCAGAAGGCACAACCTCAGGCTAAAGGGACGATCTTTTAAAACAGCGATGAGGAGGAATTTCTTCAGCCAGAGAGTGGTGGATCTCTTTGCCACAGAAGTCTGACGCACCGAATGATCAGGTTCCAATCCCGCCACAGCGGCTGGTGGAATTTAAATTCAATTAATAAATCTGCATTGGAAAGCGATGGTTGTGATGGTTCCGACAGCGCCATTCCTGTTAGCCAGAATGCCATAAACTCGAGACCAATTCCGCACTTGAAACCTCCTTAATTATGGGCAAGCAAGCATCTCTCCTGGGTGGCCAACAGCTGATTGGTCCACCTGCCCTTGCTGGCAGGTTCAAAGGTCCCGGCACCATCCTTAAACACCAATCCAACACACTCAACTCACTCTCTGCAGCCTCACTGTCTTCACCAGAGCCTGCAGGATGTCAGGACCCCAGGGGCAAAAGGTGAGTAACCTCAAGAAGACGTTTCCTCCGGGTGCTCAAGTGTCCTCCCACAGTCCAAAAATGTGCAGGTTAAGTTGATTGGCCATGCTAAATTGCCCCTTAGTGTCAGGGGGACTAGGTAGGGTAAATGCATGGGGTCATGGAGATAGGGTCTGGGTGGGATTGTGGTCGGGGCAGACTCGATGGGCCAATTGGCCTCCTGCACTGTAGGATTCTATGAAAAGTCTTATATCCAACTCAAACACCATGCCCTCAAGACCTTGATTTCAGGAATCCGGGCCCCACTGGCATGTTCTCTAGCCTGGTGGCACACCAACTCTCCGGACTGGCAGCCTGGTGCCCCAGTGCTCATCGAGGTTGGCAACCACACCAGAAGCACCCCTCAGTCCTGGAATAATCTCATCTCCTCTGCTAGGGTCAGTCCTCTCTTGCCTCCCTCCACTATCAAACTCTGGGCATGGCGTCGTGTACTCAGACAGCGACTCTCTTCACGGGTCTCACACAGCCACTAGCGGGGTGACATCAATCATTCTCTCAGGGACACTTCCACATCACTCACCATCCTTTTTGTCACGTTGCTCACACTCCATCCCCCTCCTGGGGAGGGCTTGTCTCTCTGCCCAGCCGATTGTAAGGGGCAAAGCAGACCGCGATAGTGCAGCAAACCCTCTCTGCTGCGTATTGCAGAGAACCGCCTGAACGGATCAGGTATCTGAATCGTATCTGCAGCCATCCAATGGTCTGCACTCTGAGGGAGTGTGTGGAGGTGTGAGCAGTGTTGTACCTTCCCTCAGCTAGAATCTGAGGCTGATGCACTGGAGTCATCATCGAATCCCTACAGTGCAGGAGGAGGCCATTCAGCCCATTCAGTCTACTACAATCCCACCCAGGTTCTATTCCCATAACCCCATGCATTTACCCTAGCTAGTACCCCTGACATTAAGGGGCAATTTAGCATGGCCAATCCACCTAGAACATAGAACATAGAACATTACAGCGCAGTACAGGCCCTTCGGCCCTCGATGTTGCGCCGACCAGTGAAACCAATCTAAAGCCCATCTAACCTACACTATTCCAATATCATCCATATGTTTATCCAATAACCATTTGAATGCTCTTAATGTTGGCGAGTCCACTACTGGTGCAGGCAGGGCATTCCACGCCCTTACTACTCTCTGAGTAAAGAACCTACCTCTAACATCTGTCCTATATCTATCACCCCTCAATTTAAAGCTATGTCCCCTCGTGTTAGCCATCACCATCCGAGGAAAAAGGCTCTCACTATCCACCCTATCTAATCCTCTGATCATCTTGTATGCCTCTATTAAGTCACCTCTTAACCTTCTTCTCTCTAACGAAAACAACCTCAAGCGCCTCAGCCTTTCCTCATACGAGTTTCCCACCATACCAGGCAACATCCTGGTAAATCTCCTCTGCACCCTTTCCAATGCTTCCACATCCTTCCTATAATGCGGCGACCAGAACTGTACACAATACTCCAAGTGCGGCCGCACCAGAGTTTTGTACAGTTGCAGCATGACCTCCTGGCTCCGAAACTCAATCCCTCTACCAATAAAAGCTAACACACCTTACGCCTTCTTAACCACCCTATCAACCTGGTGCCAACTTTCAGGGATCTATGCACATGGACACCCAGATCCCTCTGTTCATCCACACTACCAAGTATCTTACCATTAGCCCAGTACTCTGTATTCCTGTTACTCCTTCCAAAGTGAATCACTTCGTACTTTTCCGCATTAAACTCCATTTGCCACCTCTCAGCCCAGCTCTGCAGCTTATCTATGTCCCTCTGTAACCTGCCACTTCCCTCCGCACTGTCTACGACTCCACCGACTTTAGTGTCATCTGCAAATTTACTAACCCATCCTTCTACGCCCTCATCCAGGTCATTAATTAAAATGACAAACAGCAGTGGCCATAAAACAGATCCTTGCGGTACACCACTAGTAACTGAACTCCAGGATGAATATTTCCCATCAACCACCACCTAACCTGCACATCTTTGGACTGTGGGTTTCTTCCGGGTGCTCCGGTTTCCTCCCACAGTCTGAAAGATGTGCAGGTTAGGTGGATTGGCCGTGGATTTCACGAAGGATGTGGCAAATGTGATTTACGACGTTTCTGTCCTTCTGCCCTTTGTAACTGGATCCTGTCCACTATAGCAGCACGGGTGGCACAGTGGTCGGCACTGCTGCCTCACAGCGTCAGGGACACAGGTTTAATTCCTGGCTTAGGTCACTGTCTGTGCGGAGTCTGCACGTTCTCCCCGTGTCTGCATGGGTTTCCTCCAAGTGCTCCGGTTTCCTCCCACAGTCCGAAAGACGTGCTGGTTAGGGCGCATTGGCCATGCTGAATTCTCCCTCAGTGTACCCGAACAGGCGCCGGAGTGTGGCGACTAGGGGATTTTCACAGTAACTTCATCGCAGTGTTAATGTAAGTCTACTTGTGACACCAATAAATAAGCTTTAAAACTTTTAACAAGTGAGTGGGCTCAGTGGTGGATTAACTACCACCCGGACCTCTAGGCTGAGCTTTAATAAGGCCCCCTGCCCCCTGCCCCACCCTTCGTTGAATAGAATAAAGTGACGTTAAGTGACGTTAGATAACATATATCATTGTATTATGTATAATGTACTACATGTATAATATCATAAAGCTATATGAATCAACTACAGCCCTTTTATTCATTTATTTTTCATTTTCTTTACATTTGTACTTTAAAAAGCTTCTGTGTTTTTTGGTTGACAAAAGTGTCGATAACAGCATGTAAATCGACAGATCGAAGCATGTCTGATTCAATGTGCATGAGTGCCAGATGACTAAGTTTCTCATCGCTCATTGTTGAGCGCAAATAGATTTTGATCCTCTTCAGTGCCGAAAATGAACGCTCACCTGAACGGTTAGTGATTTATTTTGCTCTCGGGGGCCCCCCTCCCTTCCGGGCCCCTAGGCTTAAGCCTACTCAGCCTAATGGTTAATCCGCCACTGAGTGGGCTTCCCAGAAGGAGCCCCATAGCCCATCTTAGTGATCTTCCTCCAATTCTTCAAACCCCTCCCTGACAGAACCAATCTTACTTGCTATTTTTGCACCTAGCGTCCATAAAGACCAGCTCGTCGGAGGGCACCAACCCGCCTGCCCAGACAGAGTGCCCAGTCCAGGACAACAGGGACAGCACACAAAATGGCGGGCAGGGCTACGCACCTCCCTGAAAGATGAATTCTTGCGTGCGCTGAGCTCCTCCCTCTGTGCAACGCTCTTTCTCAAACGGGTTTGTGGCCAACAAGAGACTCGATCGGACCACCTGACGAGGTTCAAGCGAGCAGTCATTTCAATGAGCAAATAAAAGCAAATGGCGTTCACACCACCAGCCAGTGGGGGCGGCATGGTAGCACAGTGGTTAGCACTGCTGCTTCACAGCTCCAGGGACCTGGGTTCGATTCCCGGCTTGGGTCACTGTCTGTGTGGAGTTTGCACATTCTCCTCGTGTCTGCGTGGGTTTCCTCCGGGTGCTCCGGTTTCCTCCCACAGTCCAAAGATGTGCGGGTTAGGTTGATTGGCCATTCCACAAATTGCCCTTAGTGTCCTGGGATGCATAGGTTAGAGGGATTAGTGGGTAAATATATGGGGGTAGGGCCTGGGTGGGATTGTGGTCGGTGCAGACTCGATGGGCCGAATGGCCTCTTTCTGCACTGTAGGGTTTCTATGAATTCTATGAATCGAGCCGCCTTCAGGAGAATTTCAAACCGTTTCCATGCCAATGGGTTTCCAACTCTTCAGCTCCTGCCACGAGCAGGATGGGGGGATTCTGGCCCCTATCTCAGTGATGGTGACCATGAAACTATCATCGATTATTGTAAAAACCCATCTGGTTCACTAATGTCCTTTCAGGAAGGAAATCTGCCGTCCTTACCCGGTCTGGCCTACATGTGACTCCAGAGCCAAAGCGATGTTGTTGACTCTTAACCACCCTCTGAAATGACCCAACAAGCCACTCAGTTCAGGGCAATTAGGATTGGGCAACAAATGCTGCCCTAGCGATGTCCACATCCCATGAATAAATATAGAAAGATGGAATGATTTTCTCCCTTGTAGGTCCACAAGGGCTCCACAAGATGGTGGCAAAGGCCTATATAGTGAAAGTTAAATTTTAAAGTGTATTAGTCACAAGTAGGCTTACATTAACACTGCAATGAACTTACTGTGAAAATCCCTTACCCCCCACACTCCGGCGCCTGTTTGGGTACACTGAGGGAGAATTTAGCACGGCCAATGCACCTAACCAGCACGTCTTTCAGACTGTGGGAGGAAACCGGAGCACCCGGAGGAAACCCACGCAGACACAGGGAGAACGTGCAAACTTCACACACACAGTGACCCAAGGCCAGAATTGAACCCGGGTCCCTGGCGCTGTGAGGCAGCAGTGCTAACCACTGTGCCACCGTGCCGCCCATTCAAGATAAGTGGTGGTAGGTGTAGAGGGGACATGAGGAAGAGCTTTTTTATGCAGAGGGTGGTAGGTGTCTGGAATTTGCTGCCCCAGTTGATGGTGGAGGCAGAGATCCTAAACTCTTTTTAACAAGTACCTGAATCTGCACCTTAAGTGCTGTAGGCCACAGGGCTATGGGTCGGGTGCAGGAAGGTGGGATTAGAAAGGGCACCTGGGTGTCCTCGGGCTGGCATGGACAAGATGGGCCAAATGGCCTCTTTCTGTGCTGTAACTTTTCCATGCTTCTATGGAACAGCATTCCAAAGGGTCTGTGCTCGGTTGAAAGGGGTTTCCTGTGACTGACACGTGGGACCTCACGAGTCTGTCGGTATTGAGGATGTGAAACCGTCGGTGGTTAAGGTCTCAAGAGCAAGAACGTGGACTTATCGTAAAATGTTCCCAAGCTGCTCCCTAGGAATGTAACTGAAGCTAAAGAAGGAGACATTAAGATAGGCAACCAAAATGTTGGTCAAGTAAAGATAGGTTTTAAGGAGTTTTAAAAGAGGGAGAGAGATGGAGAGGGTTAGGGAAAAGGTGAAGGCCTATATAGCTGAAGGCACGGCTGCCAATGAGGGGCTGATGGGAATGACAACAAGAGGCCAGAATTTAGTAATGACCAGCAACCCGCCATTTGTGAAGACGGCACAAGATGTGACAATGGATGATATCAAGGAAATCAGATGGTGGGTTACAGGGATAGGATCTGGGTAGGATTGTTGTCGGTACAGACTCAATGGGCCAAATGGCCTCTTTCTGCACTGTAGGGATTCTATGAATAAAATAAATAATTGGAGGAATACAGAGGGTTTTTGGGCTGGGGGAGGTCGCAGGGTCAAAATACACAGGAATACACAGGGCAGCACGGTAGCACAGTGGTTAGCACTGCTGCTTCACAGCTCCAGGGTCCCGGGTTCGATTCCCGGCTCGGGTCACTGTCTGTGTGGAGTTTGCACATTCTCCTCGTGTCTGCGTGGGTTTCCTCCGGGTGCTCCGGTTTCCTCCCACAGTCCAAAGATGTGCGGGTTAGGTTGATTGGCCAGGTTAAAAATTGTCCCTTAGAGTCCTGGGATGCGTAGGTTAGAGGGATTAGCGGGTAGAATATGTGGGGGAGGGCCTGGGTGGGATTGTGGTCGGTGCAGACTCGATGGG
Organism: Mustelus asterias; assembly: GCF_964213995.1. Taxonomy (NCBI): domain Eukaryota; kingdom Metazoa; phylum Chordata; class Chondrichthyes; order Carcharhiniformes; family Triakidae; genus Mustelus; species Mustelus asterias. The sequence continues at coordinate 22,068,241 of NC_135828.1, forward strand.
CCGAATGGCCTCCTTCTGCACTGTAGGGTTTCTATGTTTCTATGTAAGAACATTAAAACTGAGGATTCGGTGAACTGGAAGCTAAGATGGTTCAGCAAACACAAGGAAGATGGGTGGTCAGACTTGTTGCAAGTTTGAAAGCAGCAGCAGAGGTTTTGATGACCTTATGTCTCTGGCTCATGAAGATTTTAAGGCTTTTCATTTAGACACTTGTGACGACGGTCAAAACAGGACGTAATCTGGATAATAAATTAGTTAACATCTTTGGAAGTAAAAAGAAATAGTCAATACTAAACAACTAGTGGGAAAGAAAGGCTAACAATATATCCAAAAATTAATCCAACTGTTTATGCTATTTAGAAATTAGGAACAGAAGTAGGCCATTCAGCCCTCGAGCCTGTTCCAGAATTCAATGGGATCATGGCTGATCTGTGGCCTAACTCCATGTACCTGCCTTTGGCCCATATCCCTTTTTGCTTAACAAAAATGTATCTATCTCAGATTTAAAGACAGCAACTAATCTTGCATCAACTGCCATTTGTGGAAGAGAGTTCCAAGCCTCTAGCACCCTGTGTGTTTAAAAATGCTTCCACACATCTCTCCTGAACGGTCTGGCTCTAATGTTTAGACTATGCTCCCTAGTTCTAGAATCTCCAACCAATGGAAATAGTTAATCTTTATCCACCCTGTCTTTTCCTGTTAGTATCTCAAAGACTTCAATCAGATCACCCCTTAACCTTCTAAATTCTAGAGAAAACAAGTCTAATTTATATAATCTTTCCTCATAATTAAATCCCTGAAGTCCAGGTATCATTCTGTAAAACTACGCAGCATTCCCTCTAAGGCCAATATATCCTTCCTGAGGTGTGGGGCCCAGATCTGCTCAGAGTGACTTCCAAGTGGGGTCTAACCAGGGTTTTGTAAAGCTGCAGCTTCCATGTCCTTATCCTCCGGGCCTCTCGATATAAAGGCCAGCATTCTATTAGCCTTCTTGATTATTTTCCGCTACGACTCTCACCAATTGTTACAGAAGCACAAGAGAGAGCACCTTTCCAGATATCACAGCTTAGTATGTCTCCTGCTCTGACCAAGACCGCAAGAAACTACAAAGGGTTGTGAAGGTAGCCCAATCCATCACACAAACCAGCCTCCTATCCATTGACACTGTCTACACTTCCCGCTGCCTCGGAAAAGCAGTCAGCATAATTAAGGACCCCACACACCCCAGACATTCTCTCTTCCACCTTCTTCCATCGGGAAAAAGATATAAAAGTCTGAGGTCACGTACCAACTGACTCAAGAGCAGCTTCTTCCCTGCTGCTGTCAGACTTTTGAATGGACCTACCTTATATTAAGCTAATCTTTCTCTACACCCTATGACTGTAATACTCCATTCTGCACCCTCTCCTTTCCTACTTCCCTTCGTATTCTATGAACAGTATGCTTTGTCTGTATAGCATGCAAGGAACAAGGGGGACGATAGCAATGCAGTGGGCTGGGAGACTTAACAGGAGGCTATGTAGCAGGCTTCCCGCTGGGCGCCAAAGCCTCCACACATCTCTGGCTGCCGAATTTCCGACATAATCAGCTCCGTGCCCGAAATCGGCACAGAGCTGAATTATGGTAGTGAGGATTTAAATATCGTTAGCGGGCCCGGGACTGTAATCTCCTGGCCCGCTAACCTCCGCCCAACCCCGGCCAGGAGTATTTCACTCCAACAGGCTTTACAACAACTCCCCACTAGTGGGAAGCTGGTGGCCCGACCCCGCTGGAGTGAAGGGAGGCCACCGAGGCCCCCTCAGGGGTAAGGAGGGGTTGCCCCTCAGCATTGCCTGCCATGACTGCCATGCGGTCATAGCTAGGGTGTAGAGAAAGGTCAACTTAATACAAGGTAGGTCAGCCATTTTTGATGAGATTTCACCCAGAGTCTTTGATTTTTTCATTTGATTTATTATTGTCACATGTATTAATATACAGTGAAAAGTATCGTTTCTTGTGCGCTGTACAGACAAAGCATACTGTTCATAGAGAAGGAAAGGAGAGAGTGTAGAATGAGCCTTTTCCCATGGCATGAGGCAGTGCCAAGAGGGCGGGTCCAGGTGGGGGCAGGGCCCTCAGGGGTGGGGCCTCAGAGGGATGATCGGTGGGGGTGGGGGGGGCCACTCTGCACTCAGCGGTGACAGAGGGAGGGAGACTGGCGATCGAGGCTGGTCATCGGGGTGGGGGGGGTGGGTGGTGAGGGCGGCCTGTCGGGGGGTGGGGGGGGGGGGGGGCGATGGGGGTCAGGGCTGGCCAGGATACGTCCAGTAGCCCAGCGATCAGGGGGTTGGAAGGTCAGACGGCCGGCAATCAGGAGGCCCGCAGTGTGGGGCCACTGCGCATGCACTGATCTCAGCGCTGACAGATGGGCACATGCGCGGAGGCCCACTATGCTGCCAACCTCTCCAGCGGTAATACTGATTTTCAGCATGATTCACCCTCGGGCACTCTGCAGCGCGCAGAGTGTGGGAGATTCATTTTGAAAGTCCCGCTGAAAAAAACAGCAGGATTTACTCCAGTTTTTATGCGAATTCGACACTTGGGGCCCGATTTTACCATCACATTGCGCCCATTTTCAGGCGCGAAAACTTGGGCGTGTCAGGCGTGACGCGAGTTGCGCGAAGCGCGCCCGTCTCCACGCCGGTTCCCCCTTTACCAAGGCCCGAAAATGGATGCAATGCATGCATTTTAATTGACTTAATGGGCTGCACGCCTCACCTTACCAACACTTCCCCCGTTCACCCATCCAGAACCAGTGCGAAACAGACATAAGAACATAAGAAATGAGAGCAGGAGTAGGCCATCTAGCCCCTCGAGCCTGCCCCGCCATTCAATAAGATCATGGCTGATCTGAAGTGGATCAGTTCCACTTACCCGCCTGATCCCCATAACCCCTAATTCCCTTACCGATCAGGAATCCATCTATCCGTGATTTAAACATATTCAACGAGGTAGCCTCCACCACTTCAGTGGGCAGAGAATTCCAGAGATTCACCACCCTCTGAGAGAAGAAGTTCCTCCTCAACTCTGTCCTAAACTGACCCCCCTTTATTTTGAGGCTGTGCCCTCTAGTTCTAGCTTCCTTTCTAAGTGGAAAGAATCTCTCTACTTCTACCCTATCCAGCCTCTTCATTATCTTATAGGTCTCTATAAGATCCCCCCTCAGCCTTCTAAATTCCAATGAGTACAAACCCAATCTGCTCAGTCTCTCCTCATAATCAACACCCCTCATCTCTGGTATCAACCTGGTGAACCTTCTCTGCACTCCCTCCAAGGCCAATATATCCTTCCGCAAATAAGGGGACCAATACTGCACACAGTATTCCAGCTGCGGCCTCACCAATGCCCTGTACAGATGCAGCAAGACATCTCTGCTTTTATATTCGATTCCCCTTGCGATATAGGCCAACATCCCATTTGCCTTCTTGATCACCTGTTGCACCTGCAGACTGGGCTTTTGCGTCTCATGCTCCATATAAGTCGGGCGCTCCATCAGTGAGGGTTAGTGAGGAGGTCCACTGTTACTCTGCCTGCAATCGGTGGAAGGGAATAGGGAGGGTGGATCACTCTGCCTGAGATTGGTCTGGGTGGCGGAGGGGGTGGGGGGGGGGGGGTGATAAGGGGCTCAGTAATGTTGTGGGGGTGGGGCAATGTCTCTGGGGACCAGGGGGAGGCATTATCCGGCCCAAGAGGGATGTGGCAGGGGAACGGCGTTCTATCATTTTTTTTCTGCGCACGCGCAGTTGGAGGCGCCGATCGGAGCTGCAGGATTTCGGGCGCGTTAAGCCCCGTCCACAGGCTTGCGCAGCGCGATTCGGATTCGCTGATATTTTTGCAGGCAGAGTCAGAACGCCTCAGAACGGGTCTAAAAGTCGGATCTGAAACACTCCCAGTTTCAAGTCTGCCCAGCACTGAGAATGAAAATAGTAAAATAGGGCCCTTGGAATTTTGGGGGGAAAATCCCACCCAATACTTTTCACTGTATGCCAATACATGTGACAATAATAAATCAAATCAATAAATGTATTCAAAGTAGAGAGTCCAAGGTTGCCAATAATCATAGTGATAACTATGAAAGTATGAGGCATGAGTTAGTCAAGATAGATTGGGGAATGTCATTGAAAGACATGATAGAGGATAGGCATTGGCTAATACTTAAGGAACAAAGGCATGCATGGCAACAATTATACGCTCCTTTCTGGTACAAAAACAGAGAAAGAAAATCAGCTCAACCTTGGCTTACAAAAGAAATTAAGGATATTAGATCGAAAGGGGAGTCAGATGGTCGCTAGAAAAAGTAGCAGGAGGATTGGGAGCAGTTCAGAATTCAGCAAAGAGGGACCAAGAGATTGATTGAGAGGCTAAACTAGAATATAGAACATAGAACATAGACCAGTACAGCACAGAACAGGCCCTTCGGCCCACGATGTTGTGCCGAGCTTTATCTGAAACCAAGATCAAGCTATCCCACTCCCTATCATCCTGGTGTGCTCCATGTGCCTATCCAATAACCGCTTAAATGTTCCTAAAGTGTCTGACTCCACTATCACTGCAGGCAGTCCATTCCACACCCCAACCACTCTCTGCGTAAAGAACCTACCTCTGATATCCTTCCTATATCTCCCACCACGAACCCTATAGTTATGCCCCCTTGTAATAGCTCCATCCACCCGAGGAAATAGTCTTTGAACGTTCACTCTATCTATCCCCTTCATCATTTTATAAACCTCTATTAAGTCTCCCCTCAGCCTCCTCCGCTCCAGAGAGAACAGCCCCAGCTCCCTCAACCTTTCCTCATAAGACCTACCCTCCAAACCAGGCAGCATCCCGGTAAATCTCCTCTGCACTCTTTCCAGTGCTTCCACATCCTTCTTATAGTGAGGTGACCAGAACTGCACACAATATTCCAAATGTGGTCTCACCAAGGTCCTGTACAGTTGCAGCATAACCCCACGGCTCTTAAACTCCAACCCCCTGTTAAATGTGACAGTAAATTTGCAAATGACAGAAAAGCAGACTGCAAAAGCTTCTATAAGTTTCTAAAAAGAAAAATATTAGAGAAGACAAATGTCGGTCCCTTACAGTCCGAAACAGATGAATTTCTAATCGAGGAAATGACAGAACAATTAGACGTTACTTTATTTCTGTCTCAACGGAGGAGGACACAAAAGTTAAAGTGATGTTTCATTATTGGTCACAAGTAGGCTTCCATTAACACTGCGATGAAGTTAATGTGAAAATCACCTAATTGCCACACTCCGGCACCTGTTCGGGTACACTGACTTTTATTTTTCCAATTTTCAATGTCTTTATAACTGATGAAGAGAAACGTTCAAAGAAAAGAATGTGTTTGGATATCCCGATGCGAGGAGGAGACGGGTGGGTGAATTCAAGATACAGATCAGCGCAATCTCACTGAATTGCGGACATGTTCACGGGGCTGAATGACCTGTTTCTTTGTTCCTGTATTTGTCCTGTGGTGTTGGATCAGTAGATTCTATGTTGCAAAACCTTTTTTTTTGAAATGTCAGGGAGAAAAGGCTGAGATAACCTTACATTTCTGGCACTGGTTCCTGCCCAGACCAGGAGTGTTGCCCAAGTTAACAAACAAAGGGGAGGAAACGGTTCCAAGTGGTCAGAATCCATATTTGCTCAGAGGCAATGCACGGTCATGTATTGTTTCAGGACAGATGTCAAACCTCTTATCCCGTATCCCAAACTCCAGAAGGCTCCAAACTCCAGCGACATTCAAAGCTGGCCCTCTGGGTAGCAACTCGAATAAAATCATTTTATTGTTCATTTTTCCATATTTTGTTTCGTCTTTTGTAAGTACGTGCTGGATCTCCGACCCCAAATTCGGCACACACCCAGTCTCGGGCTCCCCGGACAAGGGGTCCAGTGCCTGTGGATGCTTAGCTTTCAATTTGCGGAAAGCAGGTTTAAAGATCTGCGCCAGAAACCTCTGACCCCCCCCATCTGTGGCTGGGATTTTCCAGTCCCGCTGCAGTGGATGGAGTTTTGGCTGGCCGCCAAATTCTCCGTTCTCGCTGGCAGCGGTGGTGGGAATGGACAAGATCAGGGAATCCCCCCCCCCCCCCCCCCCCACCCCCCACCCTCTCCCCCCACCCCACCCTCCAAGGTTCTAGCTGTTATAATTTGGGCTTTTTCTAACATCTTTTCCAAATGCAAAATGGATAACTTGATAATGCAAGCAGGCATTATCATCCAAAATCTGTATCTATCACCCTTGTGCAGAAATGTCTTTAGAAAGCAGTGATAAGGGAGTAATGCCTTCAATTCTGGGCACCATTATCTTTAGGGAGAGTATCCAGATCTTAGAGAGAGTGCAGAGGAGATTACTAGAATGGTATTTGGGATGAGAGTTTTGGTTCATTAAAGGGTTAGGAGAAGCTGGGGGCCTGGTGGCGCAGTGGGTTAGCGCCCCTGCCTCTGAGCCAGAAGCTCCGGGTTCGAGTCCCACCCCAGGACTTGATGGCCTAGGAAGACGCGTTCATAACGCGGCCAAACAGGTTGAATGTCAACTTGTAAATCCTTCCAAACATGCCAATGGCTGGCGGTAGAAGTGGGAGAGACTCCTGGTCGGTCACGCTTGATGTGGAGTGGCACCCCCCTCAAGCTATAAGCCCCCAGCGACAGACTAGTGACCTGTTCCGGGAATGACTAGCTATGGAAACAGACAAAAGTCTATCTTAGAAAATAGGAGCAGGAGAAGGCCATTCGGCCCTTTGAGCTTGCTTCCCCATTCATTATGATCATGGTTGATCATCCAACTCAATAGCCTGATACCATCTTCCTGCCATATCCTTTGGTTCCCCTTCACCCCAAGAGCTATATCTAACTCCTTCTTGAAAACATACAGGCCAGAATTTTACCAGCCCGCCCACCATGGGAATCGGCGAGGGGTGGACAATGGAAAGGTCCATTGACCTCTAGTGGGATTTTACGGTTTCGGAACGACGGAGGCCGTTAAATCCCACCCACAATGTTTTGGCCTCAACTACTTTCTGTGGTAGTGAATTCCACAGACGGACCACTCTCTGGGTGAAGAAATTTCCCCTCATCTCTGTCCTAAAGTGATGCATTTCAGTAGATCTAATGTAAGGGGGAGCTATACAATAAATGGCAGAACCATCAGGAGTATAGACACACAGAGGGATCTGGGTGTGCAAGTCCACAGATCCTTAAAGGTGGCAGCACAGGTGGAAAAGGTGGTGAAGAAGGCAAATGGCATGCTTGCCTTTATTGGACGGGGCATTTAGAGTATAAAAGTTGGCATCTGATGTTGCCGTTATATAGAACGTTGGTGAGGCCACATTTGGAATACTGCGTCCAGTTCTGGCCGCCACATTACCAGAAGGACGTGGAGGCTTTGGAGAGAGTGCAAGAAAGGTTTACCAGGATGTTGCCTGGTCTGGAGGGTATTAGCTATGAGGTGAGATTGAGTAAACTAGGGTTGTTCTCCCTGGAAAGACAGAGGTTGAGGGGCGACCTAATAGAAGTTTATAAAATTATGAAGGGCATAGATCGGGTCAACAGTTGGAAGCTTTTTCCCAGGTCAGAAATGACAAACACAAAGGGGTCACAAGTTCAAGGTAAGGGGGGAAAGGTTCAATACAGATATGCGGGGGACGTATTTTACACAGAGGGTGGTGGGGGCCTGGAATGCACTACCAAGCAAGGTGGTTGAGGCAGACACACTAGGATCATTTAAGACTTATCTAGATAACCAAATGAACAAACTGGGAATAGAGGGATACAAACGGATGGTCTAGTTAGGAACACATGATCGGTGCAGGCTTGGAGGGCCGAAGGGCCTGTTCCTATGCTGTATTGTTCTTTGTTCTTTGTTCTAAACGGTTTACCCTGTATCCTCAGACTGTGAATCCTTGTTCTGGAAACATCTACCATCAGGAACATCCTTCTTGCATCGATTCTGACTAGTCCTGTTAGAATTTTATAGGCTTCTGTGAGAGTCCCCTCATTCTTCTGAACTACTGAGAATATAATCCTAATTGACTCAATCTCTCCTCATACATCAGTCCTGCCATCCCAGGAATCTTTGTTGCATTCCCTCCATAGGAAGAACATCCCTTGCTCAGATAGGGAGATCAAAACTGCACACAATATTCCAGGTGTGGCCTCACCAAGGCCCTATATAATTGCAGCAAGACATCCCTGTTCTTGTGCCTTACTGCACCACTAGGAGAGGGATTGAATTGAAAATGGAGAAACTGGGATCGCTTTCTCCAGATATATCACAGCTTGGTATGGCTCCTGCTCTGACCAAGACTGCAAGAAGCTGCAAAGGGTTGTGAACGTAGCCCAGTCCATCATGTAAACCAGCCTCCCATCCATTGACTCTGTCTACACTTCCCGCTGCCTCGGAAAAGCAGCCAGCATAATCAAGGATCCCACGCACCCCGGACATGCCCTCTTCCACCTTCTTCCGTTGGGTAAAAGATACAAAAGTCTGAAAACACGTACCAACCGACTCAAGAACAGCTTCTTCCCTGCTGCCATCAGGCTTTTGAATGGACCTACCATATATTAAGCTGATCTTTCTCTACACCCCAGCTATAACTGTAACACTACATTCCGCACCCTCTCCTTTCCCTCTCCCCATGTACTCTATGAACGGTATGCTTTGTCCATATAACAGGCAAGGAACAATACTTTTCACTGTATCCCAATACAATAATAAATAAATTCAATTCCCCGGGGAAGCAAAAGTTCAGGAGAGATACGATAGAGATATTCAACATCACAAATGAGAATCTGTTTTCAGACGGCTGCTAACTGAAGGACACAGATTTGTGGTGATTGCCAAAAGAGCCAGAGGTGAGGTCAGGAAACTTATATTTTACACGGTGAGCTGTTCTCAATGTACTGCCTGCCAGGATGGTCTGACTCCACATTTTAAATTCTATGTAATGTAATATTAGCATCCTTTCTTAAGATAGTGCACAGGAACTTGATAGTCACAAGGTCAATAGCAACATCGAACTTTGTGATTTGAACCACAAAAATCTCAAGGGAGACACTTACGTTAAAGCAGACAGGATTGACTTTGACCTAAAAATTGTAACAGTAACAATTTCGGGAAGGTCATTCCTATTTGAGACACTTGGGGTACAGAGAGTCACGTCTCCTATTTTCAAGCCTTTGTTCCATTTAAATTCCTGTTATTATTTTCCTCTCGCCGCTGAGTAACTCAGGCGCCCTGTGCAGTCTAAACAAAGGCTTATTTTTTTGTGGATCTGTATAACACGCTTGAAGCAAGGACAGCTTGTTCGAGACACAAAGTGAGTATTAATTGGGTCAATGGCCTCACTCGAGTTCCTGAAAGGACCTTCAGCGATTGTGTTCGCCCAGTATCACAAGCAACATTCAGCCTCATCGTGTTAAAGGTCTGACGATGGCTTCAATCTCTCTCACACCAGTGGAATAAAGACCTGCATTGGTGGGTTTTATCAACAAAGGATTGGCCCAGAATTCACAGCTCACTGTCGGGGCAGGGTGGGGGGGTTGGGGTGGCAACAGAAACAGAATTATTCACACCACTCCACCCGCACTGCTTAAATATCACAAAGGAAACTCTCTCTGAATCTGAAACAGGAAATGCTCAGTGGGTCATGCAGCCTCTGGCACCCTGGAATCTTCCATCCTCCCTCATGCCTTGGATTTCCCCCGTGTTGCTGAGAGTGGATGGAGTTTTGGCTGGAACATCAACTTCTCCATTCTCGCTTGCAATTAGTCCCACCGCAGATGCAGATCGGAAAATCCCACCCATAATTTCATATTGTTTTGTCGTTCTCCCTCACTCATTCTTAATTTTTCCACTGCCTTCCCTGAACTTGTCTATTTCTGTCAGTTAAATTCCAGCCACCTGGAATTTGCTGATTATTTGCCTCTACAGTGTTGTAGCCCTTCAGCACTTTCTATTCTCTGTGGAACACGCTCCTCTTACTGACCCTCCTCCTGTGCGCCCTCCGCCCGATGGTGCGTCACCATCCTTCTCATCAAACCCCGCCTGCTGTTGGGATCATCCAGTCCCACCGCGAGTCAATGGACTTCTGGCTGGGCCACTGAACTTCCCAGGGCCACTGAAGTCCCAGTCACGGTCTCTCCTGACAGTGGTTAGCACTGCTGCCCCACAGCACCAGGGAACCGAGTTCGATTCCTGGCTTGGGTCACTGTCTGTGCAGAGTCTGCACATTCTCCCCGTGTCTGCGTGGGTTTCCTCCGGGTGCTCCGGTTTCCTCCCACAGTCTGAAAGACATGCGGGTTAGGTGCATTGACCCAAACAGGTGCCGGAGTGTGGCAACTAGGGGATTTTCACAGTAATTCCATTGCAGTGTTAATGTAAGCCTACTTGCGACACTAATAAATAAACTTTCCCGTTTTCATTCTCCCTGTCATGGGACTGGTTAAAATACCACATTCTGCCAATGCGGGTTCATCCTGTTTGGATGGAGGCCTACTTGAAAGCAACACACAATGCAGTCGATAGTGACCGTCTCTGCCTTCAGCTTCCAGGCTTTTCCCTGGAGTGTTTCTGGTAACATTTCGCCACATCTTCAGCTTCTGTGGGAGAATAACTTCAAAAGGGGTGTGGGGAGCAGCATGCTTCAGCTTATTTAAGTGTTTGAAAGAATATCTCTCAGGGTGACGATTCTATGACTAACTTCCTTCGCTTAGTGAAATTATAATGAATACAAATCTGACACCATAAAAGGCAGTGATTATTCATAATGGTTTGACCTATGTTGGCCTTTATTACAAGAGGATTTGACAGTTGGAGTAAAGATGTTTTACTGTAATTATATCAAGCTTTGGTGAGAACAGATCTGGAGTATTGTGTGGTCTCCATATCTAAGGAGAGATTATACTTGCCATAGAGAGGGTGTAATGAAAATTCACTAAATTAATTCCTGGGATGGAGGGGTGTTCTATGAGAAATGATTGAATAGACTGGGCCTTTATTCTCTGGAGTTTACAACAATGGGAGGTGATCGCACTCAAATATACAAAATTCTTACAGGGCTCCACAGGGTAGATACGGGAAGAATGTTTCTCCTGTGGGAGGGGGGACTAGAAACAGGGGCACAATCTCAGAATAAAGGCAAGGTCATTTAGGACAGAGATGAGGAGGGATTTCTTTACTTAGACGGTGGTGAATCTTTGGAATTCACTGGCCCAGAGGGCTGTGAGAGTTCAGTCATTGAGTATGAGTGGCACAATGGCACAGTGGTTAGCACTGCTGCCTCACAGCGCCAGGGACCCAGGTTCGATTCTAGCCTCAGGTCACTGTCTGTGTGGAGTTTGCACATTCTCCCCGTGTCTGCGTGGGTTTCCTCCGGGTGCTCCAGTTTCCTCACACACTCCAATGATGTGCAGGTTAGGTGGATTGGCCAAGGTAAATGCGCGGTGTTACGGAGATAGGTCGGAGGGGAGGGCTGGCTGGGATGCTCTTTCGGGGAATCAGCGCAGACTCAATGGACCAAATGGCCTCCTTCTGCGCTGTAGGGATTCTATCGTTCTGTTCTATGGTTCTATGTTCATGATGGAGATCAATAGATTTCTTCATATTAAAAACATCAAGGGTTACGGGGATTAATCAGGGAAATAGCGTTGGAACAGGGCATCAGCTTTGACCTCACTAAATGGTGGAGCAGGCTCAAAGGACTGAATGGCCTACTCCTACTCCCTGTTTCTTAGTTTCTTATGTTTATTTGATCCCTTACTTATGGTAGCCAATTAACAGTCAGTTCCGTAGATCAGTATCAAACAGGGCAGGTAATTGGCAGCCGATGTAATGCCACTCATTTTGTGATACAATCCAAAACAAGATTTGGTGCACTTTGGTTTTCTCAAGTCCAGATAGAAGGTATACATTCAGCACGGTATTTTGTTCAGCTGTAGAAATTTTGCTTCAATGCAAATTGTTTTCTGACGATAAACTTGACATGTGGTTTTCGCCCGGGGCATGGTTTCAACACATCTGCTGGTGCACAAGGCAAATAAACCTCATGATATATACTGCCTGAAGTAACTTAGTAGAAGACAAACTTGTTTACCATGCAGTATCTCACTCCCAACTGCAGCAAACACAGTGGTGTCAGCTCTGATTACAATGGGTGTAGCTCTATAGGAACTGCATTGTTGTGACAAAGAGAAATAAGGGGAATTAAAGAAGTAGATTGTGTTGTATTTCACATACATTACCTGTGAACAGGTCTAAGGAAAGATATACTAGCATTGGGGGCAGTACAAAAAAGGTTCATTATGTTGATCCCGGGTAGGGATTTTCTTATGAGGAGCGGTTGAGTAGATTGGGCCTGTACTCATTGGAGTTTAGAAAAGAATGAGGGGTGACCTTATTGAGACATATAGGATTCTCAGGGGGGACTTGACAGGGTAGAAGCTGAGACGTTGTTTCCCCTTGTGGGAGAGTCGAGGACATAATCTCAGAGTAAGGGGTCTGTCTCTCAGAGGGTAGCGAATCTGCGGAATTCTTTACCGCTGAGGGCTGTAGAGGCCGGGTCATCAAGTATGTTCAAGGCCGAGACAGACAGATTTTTAAGGGAATCAAGGATTAAGGGGATAAGGCGGGAAAGTGGAGTTGAGGATTGTCATATCACATCAGTCATGAATGATCTCATTGAATGGTGAAGCAGACTCGATGGGCCAAATGACCTACTTCTGCTTCTGTATCTTACGGTCTGTAAGCATGGGAACAATGTATTGGCAGCAGTAGCCGATATTTCCAGACTTGAATGTAAACACATATTCTCTGCCTTAGTTGCAAAGCAGAAATTGGGGTGAGTTTTGTGATGGGTGTGCATGGAACCATGAGAATTCAAATTTAAACACTGATCGGGAAGCAACTCCAGCCCTCTTGTGAGAGAGGGAAACCTGGTTTGATCAAGATTGGGTCCCACTCAGAGGGAGGGTGGGACGTTCCAGTGCAGTGGAGGGCGGGAGGAATGGGAATGATTTTTTTAAAAATTCACCCTATGGGATGTGGGCATTGCTGGCTGGGCCAGTGTTTATTACCCATCCCTAATTGTCCTTGAAGGTGGTGGTGAGCTGCCTTCTCGTCCCTGGGGTGTAGGTACATCCACAATGCTGTTAGGGAGGAAATTCCAGGATGACTCAGCGACAGTGAAGGAAGAGGCGATATATTTCCAAGCCTGGATGGTGAGTGACTTGGAGGGGAACCTCCAGGTGGTGGTGTTTCCATGTGTCTGCTGCCCTTGTCCTTCTGGATGGTGTGGAGATGCCGGCGTTGGACTGGGATAAACACAGTAAGAAGTCTCACAACACCAGGTTAAAGTCCAACAGGTTTATTTGGTAGCACAAGCTTGTGCTACCAAATGAACCTGTTGGACTTTAACCTGGTGTTGTGAGACTTCTTACTGTCTTCTAGATGGTAGCAGTCATGCATTTGGAAAGTGCTGCCTAAGAAAGCTTGGTGAATTGCTACAGTGCATCTTGTAGATGGTACACATGGCTGCCACTGAGCGTCGGTGGTGGAGGGAGTGAATGTTTGTGGAAGAGTTAGCAATCAAGCAGGCTGCTTTGCCCTGACGGTATTGACCAGGACGTAAACAGATTTTCCACCAACACCTTGCATCAAGAGTATATGGTTGAGGATGTCCCCACACTGAGAATGCTAACGGCCCACTGGATTGCAGTTTGAGACAATGGCTGGGGTTTGGGGAAAGGTGCTGAGTTTGGCGGGGAGGGGGGCTTCTGATTCACCACACTGAAAACAGCTCTCCCAAGACTTCAGGTAAAGGATTCACAGCACATGATTGCAAAGCCTCAATCTTTTAGGGCTTCGAACCAAAGGTACCTTTGTTCGTAAATCGCTGTTATCTTGCGATGGCACTGCTATTTCCCAGAAGCCACCCTGGGGCAAGATAAAACAAGGTACAAGCGTATGAAAATAATTAAGATAACACGGATAAAGTAATCAAAACAATTGCTCAGCAATTCACCCATCAACAAGATATCAAAGATATCAGCCAGAAAGGTCAATAAACCTATAAATAAAATTATATTATGGAGGCGCATCGCTCAAACTCCCTCATGAAGAACTGAGGGATATGAAGACAGAGAGTGATCCATATTCCCTCACTCTTCAGAGTCAAGGCTTCATGGCATTTTGAGCAAATGACAGATACTTCCTTAACTACGATTGAATTGGGACCAAACCTAATGAGGCCAGTACAAAGACCGTGGTCAATTGGTCCACCAGCCTCATATGCTTATTCCCAGTGAGATTCAGGCACTAGTTAGGACTCCATTGGGTAGCTGCTTTCGGACAGACCCCGTGAGATCATAGATCATAGAAACCCTACAGTGCAGAAGGAGGCCATTCGGCCCATCGAGTCTGCACCGACCACAATCCCACCCAGGCCCTACCCCCACATATTTACCCGCTAATCCCTCTAACCTACGCATCTCAGGATTCTAAGGGGCAATTTTTAACCTGGCCAATCAACCTAACCCACACATCTTTGGACTGTGGGAGGAAACCGGAGCACCCGGAGGAAACCCACGCAGACACGAGGAGAACGTGCAAACTCCACACAGACAGTGACCCGAGCCGGGAATCGAACCCGGGACCCTGGAGCTGTGAAGCAGCAGTGCTAACCACTGCGCTACCGTGCCGCCCGGTGAGGGTGTTAGTACGGGCTTCAAAGAGTGGCCGACAACAGCCCATAGATTGAAGTCAGGCCCAGGAGGTGTATTCCCACTCTCTCCACCTTGGGTGAGTTAAAAAAAGGTTGCTTTGATTTTTAGACCAAATTCATTTAAATAATAAATTAATTCTCTGGAGTTGAACACTCGTCTCACTTTCATGGTCACAATATTGTCATTGATTGATCCGAAAACCCATCTGGTTCTTCAAAGTCCTTTAGGGAAGGAAATCTGCCATCCTTACCCAGTCTAGCCTGTAGTATAAGCGTTTATTTGTGTCACAAGTAGGCTTACATTAACACCGCAATGATGTTAGTGTGAAAATCACCTAGTCGCCACACTCTGGCACCTGTTTGGGTACACTGGGGGAGAATTTAGCAATGCACCTAACCAACACGTATTTCAGACTGTGGGAGGAAACCGGAGCACCCGGAGGAAACCCACGCAGACATAGGGAGAACATGCAAACTCCGCGCAGACAGTGACCCAAGCCAGGAATCGAACCCGGATCCCTGGCGCTGTGAGGCAGCAGTGCTAACCACTGTGCCACCGTGCCGCCCATATAGGGTTAACATGGGATTGAGTACAATACCATCCACACGGTGATGTACAACCCAGGAATCAGTGTGATATTGAGCAGGGTCTGGTAAAGACCGAAGCATGGAGGTAGCTCCTACACCACGATCCAGCTTGGCTAGTGGTGAGAAGGGCACTTCCCGTCAAATCCTTCATGTACACCCAAAATCTCGACACCGCTGCCTCGCTGCCTTTGAAGAGGTGACGGGGAAGGAAGAGAGAGTTGCACACCTCCTTGTGGAATGTGCCTTTGCACAGACCGTCTGGAGAGAGCTGAGGCGGTACTTGTCGAGGTACATCCTGAACAGCTCCTTAACTCTGTGCTCTACGGGCTGCTCCCAGGGACGCACAGCCCGTGACAAACAGCAACTGTTGCTGGAGGAACATCATAAGTTCGTAAGATATAGGAGCAGAATTAAGCCATTCGGCCCATCTAGTCTTCTCTGCCATTCGATCATGGCTGATATGCTCCTCATTCCCATTTTTCTGCCTTCTCCCCATAACCCTCCAACCCATTACCAATTAAAAATCTGTCTAACTCCTCCTTAAATTTACTCACTGTCCCAGCATCCACCGCACTTTGGGGCAGCGAATTCTACAGATTCACAACCCTTTGGGAGAAGTAGTTTCTCCTCAACTCTGTTTTAAATTTGCTGCCCCATATCCTAAGACTGTAACCTCTCATCATAGTCTTAGGAGGCCTGTATTTGCCACACCCTGGTTACTTACAGAGGAGATTTACTCGGTGAAAGACACACTTTGGTTTGCCCGAAACTTGTTGATCTTCCGGTGCAAGGAGTTGGCCTTGACCGAGACTGGCACATTGCAAAGGTAGCAAAAGCCACACAAGCTTTCGGAGCCTTAAGCTCCTTCTTCAGGTGAGTGAAAATTCTGTTCATAAACAGGGCATATAAAGACACAAACTCATTTTACAGAATAATGGTTGGAATGCGAATACTTACAGCCAATCAAGTCTTGAAGGTACAAACAATGTGAGTGGAGAGAGCATTAAGACAGGTTAAAGAGATGTGTATTGTCTCCAGACAGGACAGCCAGTGAGACTCTGCAAGTCCAGGCAAGCTGTGGGGATTACAGATAGTGTGACATGAACCCAATATCCCAGTTGAGGCCGTCTTCATGTGTGCGGAACTTGGCTATCAGTTTCTGCTCAGCGACTCTGCGCCGTCGTGTGTCATGAAGGCCGCCTTGGAGAACGCTTACCCGAAGATCAGAGGCCGAATGCCCGTGACCACTGAAGTGCTCCCCAACAGGAAGAGAACAGTCTTGCCTGGTGATTGTCGAGCGGTGTTCATTCATCCGTTGTTGCAGCGTCTGCATGGTTTCCCCAATGTACCTTGCCTCGGGACATCCTTTCCTGCAGCGTATCAGGTAGACAACGTTGGCCGAGTTGCAAGAGTATGTACCGTGTACCTGGTGGATGGTGTTCTCACGTGAGATGATGGCATCTGTGTCGATGATCCGGCACGTCTTGCAGAGGTTGCTGTGGCAGGGTTGTGTGGTGTTGTGGTCACTGTTCTCCTGAAGGCTGGGTCGTTTGCTGCAGACAATGGTCTGTTTGAGGTTGTGCGGTTGTTTGAAGGCAAGAAGTGGGGGTGTGGGGATGGCATTGGCGAGATGTTCGTCTTCATCAATGACATGTTGAAGGCTCCGGAGGAGATGCCATAGCTTCTCCGCTCCGGGGAAGTACTGGACGACGAAGGGTACTCTATCCACCGTGTCCCGTGTTTGTCTTCTGAGGAGGTCGGTGCCGTTTTTCGCTGTGGCGCGTCGGAACTGTTGATCAATGAGTCGAGCGCCATATCCTGTTCTTATGAGGGCATCTTTCATCTTTCAGTTTGTACCTTTAAGACTTGGTTAGCTGTAAGTATTCGCATTCCAACCATTATTCTGTAAATTGAGTTTGTGTCTTTATATGCCCTGTTTGTGAACAGAATTCTCACCCACCTGAAGAAGGAGCTGAAGGCTCCGAAAGCTTGTGGCTTTTGCTACCAAATAAACCTGCTGGACTTTAACCTGGTGTTGTTAAACTTCTTACTGTGTTTACCCCAGTCCAACGCCGGCATCTCCACATCATGACATTGCAAAGGTCCAGGACTATGTGTCGAGGGATGCACTCAAGCTTGGGGCACTGTCGCCAAGGCGCAATGGGTGATGATCACTGTGTAAGGCCTCTCAACCAAGGTACACTGAAAGGCTAGTAACTGGGCAAAACCCCTCCAACTGGAACTGTGTTCTTGACTGTGTATAGTAAATGTTGAAACATCTCAGCGTGCAACAGGACCTATGTATATAATTTGAACAATCATTGTACTCTCTATAATGAAAATATTGAAATGTTTGTAATGTTCTCAATACTGTATTGAAGCACCTCAGAGTGCATCTTAATCTTTGTAGAAAATGTGAATATCATTGCACTTTCCTGCTGTGACAGTTTGAAATATTTTGACATGTTTCTTTCTGTTATTTTACGAATAATGTATATTTTTGCTAAAGGAAATGGAGATATCTCCTACCAAAAGAAAAAATGCTGGAAAATCTCAACAGGTCTGGCAGCATCAGTAAGGAGAAAAGAGCTGATGTTTCGAGTCTGGATGACCCTTTGTCAAAGCTTTTCTCTTTTGGTTTCAGATTCCAGCATCCGCAGCAATTTGCTTTTATCTGGAGTTGTCTCCAAAACTGTTGCCTTTGCTAGTGCAGGTGTAAATAGTTCTACCTGATAATAAAGACTAACATTTAACCCACTAAAGCCAAAGGAGACTTCTTCAAAAGACACTGTTCTGTAACCAACACCCGCCACGGTGGCACAGTGGTTAGCATTGCTGCCTCACAGTGCCAGAGACCCGGGTTCAATTCCGGCCTCGGGTCACTGTCTGTGTGGAGTCTCCACATTCTCCCCGTGTCTGCGTGGGATTCCTCCGCGTGCTCCGGTTTCCTCCCACAGTCCAAAAGATGTGCAGATTAGGTGAATTGGCCATGCTAAATTGCCCCTTAGTATCCAAAGATGTACAGGTTAGGTGGATTGGCCATGCTAAATTACCCCTTAGTGTCCAAAGATGTGCGGGTTAGGTGGATTGGCCATGCTAAATTGCCCCTTAGTATCCAAAGATGTGCAGGTTAGGTGGATTGGCCATGCTAAATTACCCCTTAGTGTCCAAAGATGTACAGGTTAGGTGGATTGGCCATGCTAAATTACCCCTTAGTGTCCAAAGATGTACAGGTTAGGTGGATTGGCCATGCTAAATTACCCCTTAGTGTCCAAAGATGTGCAGGTTAGGTGGATTGGCCATGCTAAATTACCCCTTAGTGTCCAAAGATGTGGAGGTTAGGTGGATTGGCCATGCTAAATTACCCCTTAGTGTCCAAAGATGTGCAGGTTAGGTGGATTGGCCATGCTAAATTACCCCTTAGTGTCCAAAGATGTGCAGGTTAGGTGGATTGGCCATGCTAAATTGCCCCTTAGTGTGATGGGGATTATCAGGATAAATACATGGGGTTATGGGGACAGGGCCTGGGTGGCATCGTTGTCGGTGCAGGCTCGATGGGCCAAATGGCCTCTTTCTGCACTGCAGGGATTCTATGAAGCTGGCCCACATGTGACTCCAAATCCACAGAGAAATATGGTTGACTCCTAACTGTGCTTTGAAATGGTCTAGCAAGCCACTCAGTTGTCAAGGGTGTTTAGGGATGGGCAACACGCAGTGGCACCCAAATCCTATAAAAGGCTTAAAAAAAAAGACACCCTCCTCCCACCCCCATCTGCAGTTGCTTTAAAGAAGATGAATGTTGAATGTCTGAGGCAGCTGATCATAGCCAGCCCAGCCCATCCTACCATCATGGGGAATCACAAACAGCTACAGAAAGAGCCTTCAGGTGCCTGATCTGTACATGCTAGGGGCCTGAGGCCTGTATTGGCCACACCCTGATGACTAACAGAGGAGATTTACTCTGCACTTAACCCGGGCCTTACTGGGCCTGAGGCGTTAAGGGTGGGCTCCATTCCTCAAGGTCACCCCGGTGGGCATGAAGTGAAAACAAAAACTACAAACATTTGTCCTATTTTCTGATTTCTGCCATGCCCAGCTTTTTGTGATTTTTCCTTTTGAAGGAACAGGCTCCCATGAGGAAACACAGCGTCCTGGCCTGAAAAGCTCTGGTGAACACCTGTCAGGTAACTCCTGTGGTAAAATCTGACATCAGCTGTACACACACCAGCCGGAAGCACTGCAATTTTTCGGAATTTGATCTTAACTGAACAATTGATGTCAAATCAACAAGAATGAACATGTTTGCAGCAGCGATGGTTACTAATAGCATCATTATCCCCAGTCGTGATTCATAGAATCCCTACAGTGCAGAAGGAGGCCATTCAGCCCATCTAGGGCCCTATCCCCGTAATAGGATATTTACCCCGCTAATCCCTCTAACCTACGCATCCCAGGATACTAAGGGGCAATTTAGAATGACCAATGCACCTAACCAGCATATCTTGGGAGGAAACCGGAGCACCCGGAGGAAACCCAAGCAAACACAAGGAGAACGTGCAGACTCCACACAGATAGTGACCCAAGCCGGGAACCGAACCCGGGTCCCTGGCGCTATGAGGCAGCAGTGCTAACCAGAGCCACCGCGCCGCCATTTCTTGTGTGTTTGTTCCTTTTCAGAATGCCGTGGTTCAAAGTTCTCATCTCCGTCTCATAAAGGGAAGAATGTGATTGCACTGGAGAGGGTGCAGAGGAGATTCACCAGGATGCTGCCTGGGATGGAGCATTTAAGCTATGGAGGGAGGTAGGGTAGGCTTAGTTTATTTTCGCTGGAGCAGAGAAGACTAAGGGACGACCTGATCGAGGTGTACAAGATTATGAAGGACATGGACAGAGTGGATAGGGAGCAGCTGTTCCCCTTAGTTGAAGGGTCAGTCATGAGGGGGGGACATAGGTTCAAGGTGAGGGGCAAGAGGTTTAGGGGGGGATGGGAGGAAATTGGAGCACCCGGAGGAAACCCACGCAGCCACGGAGAGAATGTGCAGACTCCGCACAGACAGTCATCCGGGGCCCTGGCGCTGTGAGGCAGCAGTGGTAACCACTATGCCACCTTAATGTCTAGTGTCTTAACATCTCGAGACCGTATGACTTTTCTTCCCAGCCCCATTGATAGAGAGAAGCTTCTTCCGCTGCTGGGGGAATCCAGGACAAGGATTTAAATTCAGAGTGATGACATTCAGGACAGAAATTAGTAATCACTTTTCCCAGGAAAGTGGGTAGAAGTGTGGAAACTTTCACCCACATACATCGGCAGGATGCCAGATCAATTAATAATTTTAAATGCGAGATCAATAAGGGGAGAGGTTGGCATGGTGGTAATGCCCTGAGGGCATGGGTTCAAATCCCACCAGGACTAGTGGAATTCAAATTCCGCATTTGATAAGCTGGCCTTGCAACCATTGTCACCAAAACCCATCACGAACATCCTTTCGGGAAGAAAATCTGCCAACCTTTCCTGGTCTGGCCTACATGTGACTCCAGACCCCATGGTAATGTGGTTGACTCTTAACTGCCCTCTGAAATGAGCCGAGCAAGCCACTCAGTTCAAGTGGAAGACCTCTATTGGGAAGTGGGTTAGTGTAGATTTAGTGTAGTTTTGTCAGTGTAGACTCGATGGGCCGAAGGGTCGCTTCCTCTGTACTGTAATTAGGGATGGGCAACCGATGCTGGCACTGCCAGCAATGCCCACATCCCACGAAGGAATAAATGACAAAATAAACAGCTGAGATGGGGCGGCACGGTGGTTAGCACTGCTGCCTCACAGCCCTGGGTTCGATTCCCGGCTTGGGTCACTGTCTGTGTGGAGTCTGCACCTTCTCCCCGTGTCTGCGTGGGTTTCCTCCGGGTGCTCCGGTTTCCTCCCACAGTCTGAAATACGTGCTGGTTAGGTGCATTGGTCATGCTAAATTCTCCCTCAGTATACAGGCATCGGAGTGTGGCGACTAGGGGATTTTCACAGTAACTTCATTGCGGTGTTAATGTAACCTTACTTGTGACACTAATAAATAAACTTTAACTTAGATGGGGAGTCAGGATATAGATCAGCCTTGATCTCATTGAATGGCGGAAGGGGTTGAATGGCCTCCTGATGTTCCGGAGCCATTTCTTTTTCTTTAGAAATCTGTCGGGGGAAAGATTCCGGTTTCCAGAAAAGCGTCCTTCTCCAGTCTGTGATCACCAGATATACATACCGAGAGCTCTGTGTGTGCCCTCGCTGCTTGGAGATATGATTAGCCTTTTGCTTTTGTGTATGTGTGTGTCAGTCCCTAACAGTGGCCTCCCACACAAGATAAAGACACAGAGGCCCTTGTGTTAAAATGATGTGCCTGCACATTGCGATCTCTGATTAGGGACACAGCAGAAATGGAAGGAAATCGGCATCGGGGTTGTGAAACCAACAGGGGCAAACGATTTGCTTTCTTCAGGACCCCCCAAACCCCCCCAACCCCGGAACCTCATCACAAATTCGATAAAAGTCAACAATTTGTGCTTCCCTTTGACTTTTAGTTTTGGCGGAGGGGTGGATGTTTAGTACACTTTACACTGATGTAATAACGCTGTCCAGACAGCTTTCGGGTTTTGCATTGTGTCGCTTCAGAGTTTCAATCGAACGAGAGATAAACATCTGATTTCCCAAGCGGCGGCTGCTCGGTTTAAACTTTGCTCTTTCATCTTTGGCATGTGAACCCATCCGCTGAAAGAGGAGATAACGTCAGCCCTAAATGTTGTCCCAAACAAAATGAGTCTGTGTCCTGTCAATGCAGCTCCGAAAAGCCCTGAGTCTACACAACCCGACAGGCCACAATTAAATGACTAAATCAGAAATCCTGCTCCGCTAGCCACAGAGATCACATAGAATTATGTCGAATTACATGGAATGTGCAGCACAGAATTGAGCCTTTCAGCTCCAGCCGACTCCCATCATTTTTCCCTCATTCAGACTTTATTCTTTACTCTCTCAGTGGCGTTTGCTACCAAATAAACCTGTTGGACTCTAACCTGGTGTTGTGAGACTTCTTACTCATAGAATCCCAACAGTGCAGAAGGAGGCCATTCAGCCCATCGAGTCTGCACCCATCACGATCCCACCCAGGCCCTATCCCCATAACCCCATGCATTTACCCTAACTAGTCCCCCTGACACTAAGGGGCAATTCAGCAAGGCCAATCCACCTAACCCGCGCATCTTTGGACTGTGGGAGGAAACCGGAGCACCCGGAGGAAACCCACATAGACATGGGGAGAATGTGCAAACTCCACACAGACAGTGACCCAAGCCGGGAATCGAACCCATGTCCCTGGCGCTGTGAGGCAGCAGTGCTAACCACTGTGCCACCCTGCTGCCCCACTGTGCCATCGTCCCACCCCAAGTTTAGTTTCTTTACCCTCTCACCCAGTTGAGTTCTTTACTCTCTCACCCAGATTAGTTTCCCCTGAGCTCATTTTTTATTCATTCATGAGATGAGGACATTGCTGGCTAGGCCCAGCATCTATTGTCCATTCCTAACTGTCCTTGAGAATGTGGTGATGAGCTGCCTTCTTGAACCTCTACAGTCCATGTGGCAGGGGAGGTGGTGGCGTAGTGGTATTGTCACTGGACTAGTGATCCAGAGACTCAGGATGACATTCTGGGGACCTGGGTTCAAATCCTACCACGGCAGATGGTGAAATTTGAATTCAATAAAAATCTGGAATTAAGGCTACTGATGACCGTGGAATATTGTTGCAAAAACCCATCTGGTTCTCTAATGCCCCTTTAGGGAAGGAAATCTGTCTTTACCCGGTCTGGCCTACATGTGACTCCAGACCCACAGCAATGGGGTTGACTCTTAAATGCCCTCTGAAATGACCTCAGTTCAAGGGCAATTATGGATGGGCAATAAATGTTGTTCCATGAATTAATTTTAAAAAGGGACACCCACAGTGCTGTTAGGGAGAGAGTTCCAGGATTTGGACCCAGCGACAGTGAAGGAACGGTGATATATTTCCAAGTCAGGATGGTGAGTGACTTGGAGGGGAACATTCAGGTGGTGGTGTTCCTATGTATCTGCTGCCCTTGTCCTTCTAGATGGTAGTGGTCGTGGGTTTGGAAGGTGCTGCCTAAGGAGCCTTGGTGAATTACTGCAGTGCATCTTGTAGATGGTACACACTGCTGCTACTGTGCATCAGTGGTGGAGGGAGTGGATGTTTGTGGATGTGGTGCCAATCAAGTGGGCTACTCCCTGGATGGTGCTGAGCTTCTTACGTGTTGTTGGAGCTACTCATCCAGGCAAGTTACACTCCTGACTTGTGCCTTGTAGATGGTAGACAGGCTTTGGGAAGTCAGGAGGTGAGTTACTCTCCACAGGATTCCTAGCCCCTGACCTACTTAGAGGCAGCACAGTGGCTGCATGGGGTGGCACAGTGGTTAGCACTACTGCCTCACAGCACCAGGGATCTGGGTTCAATTCCTGGCTTGGGTCACTGTCTGTGCGGAGTCTACACATTCTCCCGTGTCTGCGTGGGTTTCCTCCGGGTGCTCCGGTTTCCTCCCACAGTCCAAAAGACGTGCTGGTTAGATGAATTGGCCATGCTAAATTCTCCCTCAGTGTACCCGAACAGGCGCCGGAGTGTGGCGACTAGGGAGTTTTCACAGTAACTTCATTGCAGAGTTAATGTAAGCCTACCTGTGACTAATAAATAAAATAAAAACTTTAAACTTTACTCTAGTAGCTGCTGTATTTCTATGGCTAGTCAAGTTCAATTTCTGGTCACTGGCAAGCCCCAGGATGTCGATAGTGGGCAGTTTCAGCAATGGTTATGTTACTGAATGTCAAGGCGCAATGGTTAGATTCCCTCTTGTCGGAGACGGTCATTGCCCGACACTTGTGTGGCACGACGTCACAGGTGGAGAAGGTGGTGAAGAAGGCATATGGCATGCTTGCCTTTATAGGACGGGGCATAGAGTATAAGAATTGGGGTCTGATGTTGCAGATGTATAGAACGTTGGTTCGGCCGCATTTGGAGTACTGCGTCCAGTTCTGGTCGCCACACTACCAGAAGGACGTGGAGGCTTTGGAGAGAGTACAGAGGAGGTTTACCAGGATGTTGCCTGGTATGGAGGGGCTTGGTTATGAGGAGAGATTGGGGAAACTGGGGTTGTTCTCCTTGGAAAGACGGAGGATGAGGGGAGACTTAATAGAGGTGTATAAAATTATGAAAGGCATAGATAGGGTGAACGGTGGGAAGCTTTTCCCCGGGTCGGTGGTGACGTTCACGAGGGGTCATAGGTTCAAGGTGAAGGGGGGGAGGTTTAACACAGATATCAGAAGGACATATTTTACACAGAGGGTGGTGGGGGCCTGGAATGTGTTGCCGGGCAAGGTGGTGGAGGCGGACACACTGGGAACGTTTAAGACTTATCTAGACAGCTATATGAACAGAGTGGGAATGGGGGGATACATAAGAGTGGTCTAGTTTGGACCAGGGAGCGGCGCGGGCTAATTGTTCCTTGTTTCTCGTTTCAAGGCTTCATTCTATGATCATCTTGCTGGTGCCAGTACAGAGCGAGACTGCGGATAGTTGGGAACCTGTCTCGGGGGCAGGGAATTCATATGGTGTTCGTGGAAGTGGAAATGACTAGGGTTGGGAAGCACACTGGGCCAGTGTGATCTCCTGGACTCGTTTCGATCGCCTCAGGGGGTCGGAGAGGAATTTCCCAGATTTTTATTTCCCCATATTGGCCCTGGGGTTTTCACTCTGGGTTTTCGCCTCTCCCTGGAGATCACATGGAATGGGGGGGTGGGGGTGAGTTAATAGGTTGTGATGAACAAAGCATCGTAGCTGTGAGGGACAGCTCGGTGGATAGGATATTAGGATGTAGATAGGCTGGAAAATTGGGCGGGGATCCTGGATTCAGGATTCAATCCTGGACCGGGGAGCGGCGCGGGCTTGGAGGGCCGAAGGGCCTGTTCCTGTGCTGTATTGTTCTTTGTTCTTTGTTCTTTGTACCACCGGTCAGCCCAAACGTGGATATTGTCCAGACCTTGCTGCATCCGTAAAACACACGTCAACCACCCCATGTGTTTGTCAGTTCCATATTCTCAGCACCTGAGTCAAGAGATTTCTCCTGAATTTCTGGCTGAATTTCTGAGTGAGTTTGAAACATTTATGGCAAAAGCAGAATAGTGTGGATGCCGGAAATTGGAAATTTAAAAAAATGCTAAGAATGGGCGATAAGTGTTGGCAGAGTCAACAATCCCCACCTCCCTTGCAACAATTGAAAGGAAATTGAATGGCAGATGGAGTCTAATTTAGATAAATGCGAGGTGATGCATTTTGGTAGATTGAACCAGGGCAGGACTTACTCAGTTATTGGTAGGGTGTTGGGGAGAGTTACAGAACAAAGAGATCGAGTGGTGCAGGTTCATAGCTCCTTGAAAGTGGAGTCACAGGTGGACAGAGTGGTGAAGAAGGCATTCGGCATGCTTGCTTTCATTGGTCAGAACATTGAATACAGGAGTTGGGACGTCTTGTTGAAGTTGTACAAGACATTGGTAAGGCCACACTTTGGAATACTGTGTACAGTTCTGGTCACCATATTATAGAAAGGATATTATTAAACTAGAAAGAGTGCAGAAGAGATTTACTAGGTTGCTAATGGGACTTGGTGGTTTGAGTTTTAAGGAGAGGCTGGATAGACAGGGACCTTTTTCTCTGGAGCGTAGAAGGCTGAGCGGTGATCTTATAGAGGTCTATAAAATAATGAGGGGCATACATCAGCTAGATAGTCAATATCTTTTCCCAAAGGTAGGGGAGTCTAAAACTTGAGGGCATAGGTTTAAGGTGAGAGGGGAGAGGTACAGAAGGGTCTAGAGGGGCAATTTTTTCACACAGAGGGTGGTGAGTATCTGGAACGAGCTGCCAGAATTAGTAGTAGAGGCGGGTACAATTTTGTCTATTAAAAAGCGTTTAGACAGTTACATGGGTACGATGGGTATAGAGGGATATGGGCCAGCTTCTGTGGAAAGTCAAAATCAGAGTAAATGGCCGGGATTTTCCAGCTTTGGCATGGTGGTTTCCACCATGGCAAACGTGGCAAGCCAGCCAAAAGTACATTGATTTCGGCGGGACAGGAAGATCCCACCCAACTTTTCAAGTTTATGACTTCTTGTCAGAAAAAGTCGGGGATATAACAGTTTTGTTAAGCAAATGAAGAGGCTAGAGAAAAAGTAGTATTGAGGAAGCAGAAGGACTAGGACAGGTTAGGAGAGTGGGCAAGAGGTGGCAGATGGAATACAATGTGGAAAAGTGTGAGGTTATGCACTTTGGAAGGAGGAATGGAGACATAGACTATTTTCTGAATGGGAAAGTGCTTAGGAAATCAGAAACACAAAGGGACTTGAGAGTCCTTGTTCAAGATTCTCTTAAGGTTAACGTGCAGGTTCAGTCGGCAGTTGGAAGGCAAATGCAATGTTAGCATTCATGTCGAGAGGGCTAGAATACAAGAACAGGGATGTTCTTCAGAGGCTGTATAAGGCTCTGGTCAGAGCCCATTAAGAGTATTGTGAGCAGTTTTGGGCCCCATATCTAAGGAAGGATGTGCTGGCCTTGGAAAGGCTCCAGAGGAGGTTCACAAGAATGATCCCTGGAATGAAGAGCTTGTCGTATGAGGAACGGTTGAAGACTCTGAGTCTGTACTCATTGGAGTTTAGAAGGATGAGGGGGGGGATCTTATTGAAACTTACAGGATACTGCGAGGCCTGGATAGAGTGGACGTGGAGAGGATGCTTCCACTAGTAGGAAAAACTAGAACCAGAGGGCACAACCTCAGGCTAAAAGGACGATCCTCTAAAACAGAGATGAGGAGGAATTTCTTCAGCCAGAGAGTGGTGAACCTGTGGAATATTTTGCCACAGAAGGCTGTGGAGGCCAGGTCATTGAGTGTCTTTAAGACAGATAGATGAGTTTTTGATTAATAAGGGGATCAGGGGTTATGGGGAAAAGGCAGGAGAATGAGGATGAGAAAAATATCAGCCATGACTGAATGGCAGAGCAGACTTGATGGGCTGAGTGGCCTAATTCTGCTCCTATGTCTTATGGTCTTAGAAGTGGGGAGGTGGGGTTGGGGGGAAGGAAGGAACGTCCGCGTTAGGGATGAAAGGCAGGGGGAGTTTAAATGACAAAACGGATATAGTTCAAGGCAAAAGGGGATGATAAAGGAACAAGAAGCAAAATATGGGCCTGGAGAACAATCACAATCAACAGTTACCGTCTGAAAATTTATGATCTGAAATTGGTGAAGCTAATCTTGAGTCCAAAATAGCTAATTGTAAGATAAGGGGTAGGATTTTCTGGCCGCGCTCGCCCCAAAATCAGAAATTCCCCCCCCCCCACACCGAGGTCAAAGGACCTTTCCACGGTCTGCCCCTCGCCCGCTCCAATTCCCGTGGAGGATGGAACAGGAACATTCGCCCCGAGGTCTTCTTCCTTGAGCTTCTGTTGATCTCCATTGGAAGAGTGCAGGAGGCCGGGGACAGAGAGTTAGAGTGGGAGTGAGTGGGAGTGAGAGGGATTAAGCTCAGGGTCAAGCCTATGGACTGAACCAAGATGTCCCACCGAATGATCAGCTGACTTGGATTTGGTGCCCCTGCTGCAGAGGAGGTCACACTGTGAACGGGAGAATACAGTACACCAAAACCAAAATCCATACAAGGGAATTGTACAATGTGGAGGGGACATTAAGTTGAGGTGGGAATAGATTGCATGGCGCCATTTTGAAGAAGAGCTCTTCACTGCTGTCCTGGCCAACATTCATCCCTCAACCAACAACATGAAAACACATTATCTGGTCGTTATCACATTGCTGTCTGTGGGGGCTTGCTGCGCGCAAATTGGCTGCTGCATTGGCAGCAGTGACTACATTTCAGAAAATACCCCACCGACTGTGAGGCACTCTGAAACATCCAATAGTCATGAAAAATGCTATACAAATGCAAGTCTTTGCTTCTTGCAGTCAGACGAGGAATCCCATTGTAGTGTCAGCTCTTGTGGACACGCTGGTGGTGTCCCTAAGTCTGGGTTCAAGTCCCGCTTCAGGGTTTGACAGCCGTAGGCGATGTGTACACAAAACAGGTTGGGTAACTCCTTCCAACGTCCCTGAAGGCAGGCGGTTACAGAGCGGGGAGAGATTTCTGGTTAACAGTGCTGCAGAAGGCAACGGCAAACCGCTGCCATACTTTGCCATCATGGACCAATCCAATGGAAGTTCATGGTCGCCAATGGGACCTTAGGAAGGATTAAAGAGTCACCTCTTAGTTTGTGACATTGAAATTCCATAGGTCACATTTAATTCTTCGTTTCCATAGGAATGGGTGATCCACATACCAGTTTTATTGTTTAAAAGCGCCACAGTCACCAGCATCCTAATTTTTTACTCACTTGATAAGATAACCAATCTTACACACTAAAGTGTATCAGTGTTACTAAATATTTATTCTTTTACTGTTCAGCGAGATTGTTTGGCCGTTAACACCTAAATCACATTCTATTTAAGTGTTTATGCTGACAACGTGTGAAAGCAAATATGTCTCAATAAAGCCAGTGGTCTGAAGTAAAATAGATCTGAGAATGGAATCATAGAATCCTTACAGAGCAGAAGGAAGCCATTTAGCCCATTAAGCCTGCACCAACAACAGTTCCACCCAGGCCCTATCCCCGTAATCTCACTTATTTACCATGTTAATCTCCCTGACACGAAGGGACAATTTAGCATGGCCAATCCACCGAACCTACACATCTTTGGAATGTGGGAGGAAACCGGAGCACCCAGAGGAAACCCAAGCAGCTACAAGGAGAATGTGAAAACTCCGCACAGACTGTCACCCAAAGCCAAAATTGAACCCGGGTCCCTGGCGAGGTGAGGCAGCCGTGCTAACCACCATGCCGCCCATAGATATGGAAGAGGTTCTCTGTTCAATTGGTGGTCAAGTTTCAAATTTAAGTCAAATACCGGCCAGGCAAAAGCACCCTGCAATATGAGGAGAATGACCTGACATTCAAGCAGTGTTGCGGTTCCCGGTGGGAGAGTGCTGCACTGTTGCTGGTGCCATTTTTCAGTTGAGATATGACGTTGAGGCCCTGTCTCCCTTCCCAGGCATGTTTGAAGAAGAGCGGGGGAGTATTCCCCAGTGCCTTGACAAACTTTTATCTATCAGATGACCTGATCAGTTACCACCTCTGTGTACGACATCTTGCTGTTCACATGTTGGCTACCTACATAATAACAGTGACTACACCTCAGAATGATACGCTGAATTTGACTGAGAAACAGCTTCCAATGTTCTGAGGATGGAAAAGGTTCTATATAAATGCAAGTGCTTCCTATACATTACATTAACTGGGATGGGGGGGAGAAAACACCTCTATAGAGCACCTTTGCTGGACTAAAGCCGAAAAGCATTCAAAGAGTATTTTTTATTTGTTCATGGGATCTAACACCCGTCTCTAATTTCCCTTGAACTAAGTGGCTTGTTCAGCCGTTTCAGAGGACATTAAAGAGTCAACCACATTGCTGTGGTTCTAGAGACCAGACTGGGTAAGGACATTAGTGAACCAGATGGATTTTTATGACAATAATTTCATGGTCTTCTAATCCCAGATTTTTATCGAATTCAAATTTCAGCATCTCTCAGCGTGGGATTCGAACTCAGGTCCCCGGAACATTGGGCCTCGTGAGACGGTCTATGACAATACCACAACGCCACTGCCTCCCTGATGGATAACCCTAGTTCCAAAGGGTTTGTCAGCAGGGTATTGGGACAGTCCATTCTCACACATCCAACCATGGGACATCCCAAGGCATCCAACGGCCAATGCGTTAACTCTTGGCGTGCAGCCTCAGTGGTTCTGTAGCCAATAAGGGCAGAGGAATTGGGCAGCATTGGTTGAGGTTATGATGAGGTTGCGTCCCCATTGATGCCCAGATTTGGGCAATCTTGCCACAGGAAAAAATCTCACAGTCCCAGAAGAAACCACCAAAGAGGGGTGGGGGGTGGGGTGGTGAAAGGCTTTACTCATGAAGGAATGGAACGCAGAAGCATAAGGGGAAATTTGATAGAGATGCACAAAATTCTGAGGGGTTTTGATCAGAAAACTGTAAAAAAAAGACCTACTTCCACTGGTTAGTGAGTGGGTAATAAGTGTTTATTATTGGGCGGGGAGGTGATAGCCTAGTGGTATTATCGCTATGCTATTAATCTAGAAACTCAGCTAATGTTCTGGAGATCCAGGTTCGAATCCCGCAGATGGTGCAATTTGAATTCAATAATAAAAATCTGGAATTAAAAATCTACTGATGACCATGTCGGAAAAACCCATCTGGTTCACGAATGCCCTTTCGGGAAGGAAATCTGCTGTCCTTATCTGGTCTGGCCCACATGTGCCTCCAGAGCTACAGCAATGTGGTTGACTTTCAGCTACCCTCCAAGGGCAACTAGGGATGGGCAATAAATGCTGGCCAGCCAGCGACGCCCATGTCCCACGAATGAATAAAAAAATCATCTGAATGGCTATAAATTAGGAAAGGGGAATGTGCAATGAGACCTGGGTGTCCTCATACACCAGCCGCTGAAGGCAAGCAAGCGGTAAAGAAGGTAAATGGGTACGTTGGCCTTCATAGTGAGAATATTTGAGTACAGGAGCAGGGATGTTTTGTTGCAATTATACAGGGCCTTGGTGAGGCCATATCTGGAATATTGGGTGCAGTTTTGATCTCCTTATCTGTGGAAGGATGTTCTTGCTCTAGAAGGAGTGCAGGGATGGTTTACCAGACTGATTCCTGGGGTGGCATGGCCGACGTACGAGGAAAGATTGAATCAGTTAGGATTATACTCGCTGGAGTTTAGCAAAATGAGGGGAGAATCTCACAGAAAAATTTCTAACAGGTCTAGACAGGGTTGATAAAGGAAGGACATTCTCGATGGCGGGGGGGGCGGAGTCCAGAACCAGGGGTCATAGTCTAAGGGATATGGGGTAAAACTTTTCGGACTGAGATAAGGAGAAATTTATTCGCCCAGAGAATGGTAAGCCTATGGGATTCTTCACAACAGAAAACATTTGAGGCCAAAACATTGTGGGGGTGATCTTAGCAAAAATAAATTTAAGTGCTGAACAAGCATGAAAACTGGAATCGTGTCCATTTTTTGGATAAGCTCCCAGACGCAATTGTACGGCACTTAGAAAAGAAAGTGTGATTCTCACCAGTAGAGGGAGAGGGCGGAGCCTATTCACGCTAGGAAGCCAGCTGATGAGCTGTGGTGGCCACATTGGACATGTGCCCCAATCTCCCAGTGCACTGTGTACAAGATCGACTGGCGTGACGAGCCTATGAAATCGCCCCCTGCATGTTCTCAAGAAGCAGTTAGATTTAGAATCATAGAATCCTACAGTGCAGAAGGAGGCCATTCAGCCTATCGAGTCTGCACCGACCTCAATCCCACCCAGGCCCTATCCCCATAACCCCATGCATTTACCCTAGCTAGTCCCCCTGATACTAAGGGGCAATTTGGCATGGCCAATCCACCTAACCCACACATTTTGGGACTGTGGGAGGAAAACAGAGCGCCCGGAGGAAACCCCACGCAGACACGGGGAGAACGTGCCAACTCCACACAGACAGTGACCTAAGTCGGGAATTGAACCCGGGTTCCTGGCCCTGGGAGGCAGCAGTGCTAAGCACTGTGCCACCGTGCCGGGTTTGTACTCGTTGGAATTTAGAAGGCTGAGGGGGGATCTTATAGAGACCTATAAGATAATGAAGGGACTGGATAGGGTAGAGGTGGAGAGATTCTTTCCAATTAGAAAGGAAGCTAGAACTAGAGGGCACAGCCTCAAAATAAAGTGGGGTCAGTTTAGGACAGAGTTGAGGAGGAACTTCTTCTCTCAGAGGGTGGTGAATCTCTGGAATTCTCTGCCCACTGAAGTGGTGGAGGCTACCTCGTTGAATATGTTTAAATCACGGATAGGTGGATTCCTGATCGGTAAGGGAATTAAGGGTTATGGGGATCAGGCGGGTAAGTGGAACTGATGCACTTCAGATCAGCCATGATCTTATTGAATGACGAGGCAGGCTCGAGGGGCTAGATGGCCTACTCCTGCTCTCATTTCTTATGTTCTTATGTGCCGCAACTTGTTTGTTTAGCAGTTGGGGCGAAGGGGGATTAAAGGATATGGGGCAAGGGGGGATTAGGATATTGAGTTGGATGATCGGACATGATCATAATGAATGGTGGAACAGGCTCAAAGGGCCGATTGGCCTCCTCCTGCTCCCATTTTCTATGTTTCCATGCATGGTGTCGTTATGGTTTCTCTGTCAATTGAAACAGACTCCATAATTGCTTTCAAAGCCAGCATATCAACGAGAAAGGAAATGTGAAAGAGTGGGAGGAGAAGACAGAGGCACTGGGACGGAACGAGTTAAGCTGGTGGTCTAAATGAGCCCCGTCTTCTGTTTGTAACATTCTGCCCTTCCTAATCGCTGTTTGGCTCAGATGTCGCTGGCAGCCAGGTGTTCGAGCTCAGTGGTGTTTCATCCTCATTTGTCTTTTCAAACTATACCAAAGATACCTTGATACTGAGCAGCGATTTGCTGCTACAAGGACCGCTAGGAGTCAAACTGTTGTTTCTTAGAAGCAATGTGGACCGCATGACCTTCAATGCGGAGAAATGTTGTTACTTCTCCTGCTCTGTGACATGTTGTTGCCTTTCAGGTTTGGAGGAGGCCTGGCAGCTGTTTGAGGAACCAGTCCTTGAGAACTGAGCTTATTTATCCACTTATCTGCCCGGGCTGCTTCTCCAGAATGTTTCAGCTGAAATATCCCCATTGCAAAGCATGTTCCTTTCCTTTTCGCCCTCCCACAAATACTCAGCTATTTCGCAGAGTCTGGACGGCTGGTTTCCGATGTAAAGCGATGCCAGCATTTGACAGAGAAACCATAACAACACCATGCGTGAAACATCGAAAATAGGAACAGGAGGAGGCCAATCAGCCCTTTGAGCCTGTCCCGTCATTCATTATGATCATGGCCGATCATCCAACTCAATATCCTAATCCCCCCTTGCCCCATTTCCTTTGATCTCCTTCGCCCCCAAGTGCCAAACAAACAAGTTGCAGCACGGTGGCACAGTGGTTTAGCCACACAGCGCCCGGGACCCGGGTTCAGTTCCCGGCTTGGGTCACTGTCTGTGCAGAGTCTGCATGTTCTCCCTGTGTCTGTGTGTGTTCAATTCCCGTACTGGCTGAGGTTATTCATGAAGGCCCCGCCTTCTCAATCTTGCCCCTCGCCTGAGGTGTGGTGACCCTCAGGTTAAATCACCACTAGTCAGTACCCCCACCCCCCCCCCCCCCCCCCACCCCCCCCCCTCACCCCCTAAAAGAGGCGAGAGCAGCCTGTGGCCATCAGGGATGATGGTAACTTTTTTTTTACTTCAAATACAGTTTAGCTGTCACCCACTGACATGTTTTTTTTATTCATTCGTGGGACATGGCTAGGCCAGCATTTATTACCCATTCCTAGTTGCCCAAGGGCAGTTGAGAGTCAACCACATTGCTGTGGCTCTGGAGTCACATGTAGGCCAGACCGGGTAAGGACGGCAGATTTCCTTCCCTAAAGGACATTCGTGAACCAGATGGGTTTTTGCGACAATGGTTTCATGGTCATCAGTAGATTCTTAATTCCAGATATTTTTTATTGAATTCAAATTCCACCATCTGCCGTGGCGGGATTTGAACCCGGATCCCCAGAACATTAGCTGAGTTTCTGGATTAATAGTCTAGTGATAACACCACTCGGCCATCGCCTCCCCCTATCTGGGTATCGACTGCCTGTTTTTGAGCTGCTTTGTAAATTCTCCCATGACGTTATTTGTATTGAGGAGAGAGGCTGTCCTTGCTTTCTGTCACACTTTAGATGTTACACTTTATGGTAAACTCTGACTGGTCTAAGAGAAATCAGGTCACACTCCCGATATTATCAACCATGGCCGTGTCCTCCTCACTGCGAGCATTGCCACAGTGGGTTGGATAGCACCTCTAATATTATCGAGGAATGCACTGTCTGCCTCGCCATAAAAAGGAAAAGAAAGATTCGCATTTACATAGCACTTTTCAATCCCACCAGACATCCCAAAGCCCTTAACAGTCAAGAGACCCAGGTTCGAATCCCACCACGGCAGATGGTGAAATTTGAATTCAATAAAAATCTGGAATTAAATGTCTAATGATATCCAATGTCGATTGTTGGAAAAACCCATCTGGTTCACTTTCTTTAGGGAAGGAAATCTGCCGTCCTTACCTGGTCTGGCCTACATGTGACTCCAGAGCCACAGCAATGTGGTCAACTCTGAACCGCCCTCTGAAATGGCCCGAGCAAGCCACTGAGTTCGAGGGCAATTAGAGGTGGGTAACTCAATGTTGGCCAGCCAGTGACATCCATGTCCCATGAATAAACGGAACAGAAAGTACTTTTGAAATCTAGTCATGTTATAATGTGGGAAAGACAGCAACCAATTTGTATACAGCAAGCTCCCACAAACAGCAATGTGACAAAATGAGCAAATATTCCTTTTTTTGGGATGCGGATTCATAGAATCATAGAATCCCTCCATTCAGCCCATCGAGTCTGCACCGACTTTCTGACAGAGAATATCTCAGCCAGGCCTTCTCCCCCCACCATATCCCCATAACCCCACACATTTACCAATCCACCTAACCTGCACATCTTTGGACATTTGGCCTTTATCAATCGAGGGATTGAGTTTAGGTGTCCGGGGATAATGATGCAGCTATATAAGACCCTCGTCAGACCCCACTTGGAGTACTGTGCTCAGTTCTGGTCGCCTCATTACAGGAAGGATGTGGAAAAGATTGAAAGGGTGCAGAGGAGATTTACAAGGATGTTGCCTGGATTGAGTGGCATGCCTTATGAGGATAGGCTGAGGGAGCTCAGTCTTTTCTCCTTGGAGAGACGTAGGATGAGAGGAGACCTAATAGAGGTATATAAGATGTTGAGAGGCATAGATCGGGTGGATTCTCAGAGGCTTTTTCCCAGGGTGGAAATGGCTGCTATGAGAGGACACAGGTTTAAGGTGCTTGGGGGTAGGTACAGGGGAAATGTTAGGGGGAAGTTTTTCACACAGAGGGTGGTGGGCGAGTGGAATCGGCTGCCGTCAGTGGTGGTGGAAGCAAACTCAATAGGGTCTTTTAAGAGACTCCTGGATGAGTACATGGGACTTAATAGGATGGAGGGTTATAGTTAGGCCTAAAAGGTAGGGATATGTTCGGCACAACTTGTGGGGCCGAAGGGCCTGTTTTGTGCTGTAGTTTTTCTATGTTTCTATTAAGGGGCAATTTAGCATGGCCGATCCACCTAACCTGCACATCTTTGGACTGTGGGAGGAAACCGGAGCACCCGGAGGAAACCCATGCAGACACAGGGAGAGGGGGCTAACTCCACACAGACATTGACCCAAGGCCAAAATCGAACCCGGGTCCCTGGTGCTGTGAGGC
Source organism: Mustelus asterias (assembly GCF_964213995.1). Taxonomy (NCBI): domain Eukaryota; kingdom Metazoa; phylum Chordata; class Chondrichthyes; order Carcharhiniformes; family Triakidae; genus Mustelus; species Mustelus asterias. The sequence continues at coordinate 22,104,192 of NC_135828.1, forward strand.
AGCAGTTCTAACCACCATAACTGGCAGGTGAATATCAGCCAGCACGCCAGGGATGACTCCCTGTTCTTCATCAGAATAGGGGCATTGCAGCTTTGATGTTGGAGAGGGCAGATTTCATTGCTGGTTTCATTGGTTTCATTGCTGACAGTGCAGCATTCCCTCAGAACTGCCCAGGAGCAGTGGCCTTCAATATTGTGCTCAAGCCCGAGAGATGAACTCAAAGCTGATTATTCAAGAGGTGAAAGTGCTGTCAGCTGGGGCATGGCTGACAGAATGTCAGTGTCCCAGTCACCTGCTGGTACTTTATCTTCCTCAATATTGAATAAGTTGATAACGTTGATTTATTTTGGCACAAAGATGAGCCGGAGCTGTAAATCACTGACAGAAGTTGGGTGTTGGCAGGGTTAAAGTATTAGTTTAGAGAGACATGAGATCACCCATGCGAATTGGGGTGAGTCGGAGTGAGGTGAGGAGCTCAGCAGATGACCAACTGAAAACTGCAATGTTTGACTTCTTTTAGCCAAGAGTTCCTTCTTTTCTGGCACGTACTTGTCCCAATTTGATAGCTTCATACCATGCAGTAAGACACTAAAAGATAAGGAGCCTGCCTGGCAGCATCACGGTGATAGGAGCTGCTTGGTACTTTAAGTTGCTGGAGCTGGTTTGTGGCGTTACCTGTACTCCAGAGTGGAACAAGCACCCTCGAAGCGCATTGTCCACTGGGGTTGGAGCGTCTCAATCACTGATAAGAGGAATAAGGGATAAGGCTCTGAGAAGAATCATACAATCTCAAAACATTAACTCTGTTCCTCTCTCCACAGATGCTGCCAGACCTCCTGAGTTTATCCACCATTTTCTGTTCTTCATAAGGGATAAGGAGGAGTGTTCCCTCCCTTCTGTGAAAAGGCTCCGGTGGGCCTAACTCCTGATAACCTTTGACTCCCTTGTTAGTTGAGAATATATCTACCTCTGCCTGTCTATCTGTACCCTGCCTTCCAATACTCTTTGCAGAAGAGAGTTCCAAAGACTCATGCATCTCCAAGAAAGAAAATTTCTTCTTATCTCTGTCTAAAAGGGGAGACCCCTTATTTTTAAACTGTGCCCCCCTCATTATAGTCTCTCCCACAAAAATAAACATCCTTTCCACATCCATCCTGCCAAGAACTCTCAATAAGGTCACCTCTCAATTTTCTAAACTCCAATCAATACAGGTCCAACCTTTCCTCAAAAGATAAACCGAGGAATCAATCGAATGAGTCTTCTCTGAGCTACTTTTAATGCAAGAGGGAAGGTAATGGCCTAGTGGTATTATCGCTAGTTTACTAATCCAGAAACTCAGCTAATGTCCTGGGAACCTGATGCGCATCAATTGGACACGAGGCACGAAGCTTCAGTAAAAGAAGGCTTTTATTAACTAACAATGGAACTAACAGAACTTTAACACACTATCCCAGACTGAAGAGGTCCCGCCCGAGCAGGGGGTCTTATACCTCTCCCAGGAGGCGGAGCCCGACTGGGATGTGCCACAACAGTAACAACCACAGGTGTATCAATCCCACCCTAGCCCAACAACAACATTAGAACAACCCCACAGTGGGAACCAACGATGGTTCACCACATTCACCCCTCCTTTGAGAACAAAGGCCAGCGGGGTACGAAAACAGACTAAAATGTCAACAGATTATAAGTTCAGACGGTCTGGAGGTCCGCACCGTCGTTGTGACCTCCTCAACTCCGGCGGTGACACCGGAGCAGGTGCTTGCGGTGGCGTTCTCCCCAAAACAGCGTCCAGCTGTTCTCCCACGGACTCACAGGCCGGTTGACCCTGATGAAGCGGTAGTGCAGGGGATCCCGATACATTCTGCGATGGTGCCGATCTTTGGGGCTCAGGCAAGCTGTGCATTGGAGTAAAACTGTTAAGCACTGGTCCCGGTGCTGTCCGCGCCACGTCCGGGGGAGAAATAAGGGATAAGGGATTCATCACTGGGGGTATGGGAGCGACAGGAGTTGCTACGTCCCCTGCGGGCGCCAGGTCTCGGATCGAGACTGTGTCCTCTCGCCCGTCAGGATATGCCACATAGGCATACTGAGGGTTGGCGTGGAGGAGGTGGACCTGTTCGACCAAGGGGTCGGACTTGCGGGCCCTTACATGTCGCCGCAGAAGGACGGGTCCTGGGTACGTCAACCAGGCTGGTAAAGATATCCCCGAGGACGACTTCCGAGGGAATGAGAACATCCTCTCGTGGGGAGTAGCATTGGTTGCCGTACACAGGAGGGAGCGAATGGAGTGAAGCGCATCAGGGAGGACCTCCTGCCAACGGGAGACTGGAAGGCCTTTGGACTTCAGCGCCAATAGGACAGCCTTCCAGACTGTAGCATTCTCTCTTTCCACCTGTCCATTACCCCAAGGGTTGTAACTCGTGGTCCTACTAGAGGCAATCCCGTATGAGAGCAGGAATTGCCTCAAGTCATTACTCATGAACGACGAGCCCCTGTCGCTATGGATATAGCTGGGGTACCCGAACAGGGTAAAAAGATCACGGAATGCCTTGATCACCGTGGCAGTCGACGTGTCCGCGCAGGTGACAACAAACGGGAACCGGGAGTACTCATCTATTATGTTCAGAAAGTACACGTTCCGATCTGTTGAGGGAAGGGGGCCCTTAAAATCCACACTCAGCCTCTCGAAGGGGCGAGTGGCCTTGACCAAATGTGCCCGGTCAGGTCGGTAAAAGTGCGGTTTGCATTCCGCGCAAATCCGACAGCTCCTTGTCACCGACCTGACGTCCTCCACCGAGTAAGGCAGGTTGCGGGCTTTGATAAAGTGGTAGAGCCGAGTGACCCCAGGGTGGCACAGGTCATTATGGAGGGCGTTCAAGCGATCCTCCTGCGTAGTAGCGCATGTTCCGCGTGAGAGGGCATCCGAGGGCTCATTGAGTTTCCCTGGACGATACATGACATCGTAGTTATAGGTGGAGAGTTCAATTCTCCACCGCAAGATCTTATCATTCTTGATCTTGCCCCTCTGCGTGTTGTTGAACATGAACGCCACGGACCGCTGGTCCGTGATCAGGGTGAACCGCTTTCCCGCCAGGTAATGGCGCCAGTGTCTGACGGCCTCCACAATGGCCTGGGCCTGCTTTTCCACCGCTGAATGCCGAATTTCGGGGCCTTGGAGGGTGCGGGAAAAAAACGCGACGGGCCTGCCCGCCTGGTTTAGTGTGGCGGCCAGGGCGAAATCAGATGCATCGCTTTCCACCTGAAAAGGGATGGATTCGTCTACCGCGTGCATCGTGGCTTTCGCGATGTCGTGTTTCAATTCCTTGAAGGCCAATTGGGCCTCTGGCGTGAGTGGAAAAGTCGTGGACTTAATAAGCGGACGGGCTTTGTCCGCGTAGTTGGGGACCCACTGCGCATAATAGGAGAAGAAGCCTCGGCATCTTCTCAGTGCTTTTGCGCTAGCGGGCAAGGGAAGTTCAGCAAGGGGGTGCATACGGTCTGGATCAGGGCCAATGACCCCGTTTTCCACCACGTATCCCAGGATGGCTAACCGGCGCGTACGGAATACACACTTCTCCCTGTTGTAGGTCAAATTCAGGCGAGATGCAGTGCGTAAAAAGTTCTGGAGATTTGTGTCATGGTCCTGCTGATCACGGCTGCAGATGGTGACATTATCCAGGTACGGGAAGGTAGCCCGCAGCCTGTTCTGGTCCACCATTCGGTCCATAGCACGCTGGAAGACCGAGACCCCATTGGTGACACCAAATGGAACCCTAAGAAACTGATACAGACGACCATCCGCCTCAAAGGCTGTGTAGTGTCGGTCCTCTGGGCGAATGGGGAGTTGGTGGTAGGCGGACTTAAGGTCTATGGTGGAGAACACCCGGTACTGCGCAATCTGATTGACCATATCAGATATGCGCGGGAGGGGATACGCATCCAGCTGCGTATATCGATTAATGGTCTGACTGTAATCAATGACCATCCGGGGTTTGTTCCCGCTCTTGACCACCACAACCTGTGCTCTCCACGGACTAACACTGGGCTGTATGATCCCTTCTTTGAGGAGTCGCTGAACCTCAGATCTGATGAAGATCCGATCTTCAGTGCTGTAACGCCTACTTTTAGTAGCGATGGGCTTGCAGCCTGGTACCAGATTCTTGAATAAAGAGGGTGTGGTGATCTTTAATGTAGAAAGATTGCATGCGGGGCGCTTTGGACAATTTGGAGACTGCAGCTGTTCCCCTACTGTCAGCGAAGGGAGTGGCCCACCGTACTGTAGGATCACACTCTTCATGTGGACCATAAAGTTTAGTCCGAGGAGAATTGGTGCGCAAAGATGCGGCAACACAAGGAGCCTGAATCGCTCGTAAATTGTGCCTTGCACTTTCAAGGTTACCACACAACGTCCTAGCACAGGGACAGACCGGGACCTTGATGCCATAGAGATTGTCTGTTTGGCAGGTTGAATCTGGAGTTCACACCTCTTTACAGTGTCAGGGTGAATAAAACTCTCAGTGCTCCCGCTGTCAAACAGACAATAAATTGCACGACCATTTACCTGTATATCCATCATCGAACAGTCAAGCCTGTGATGCTTAGCCTGGTTCAGGGTGATCGACGCCACCGTTGGTCCGTGAACGTCACTGCAGGCAGCTGAGGTCGATGCTGAGGACCCCTGCTGGTCGCTCATGGTCATCGTCGACCAAAATGGCCGCCCCCATGAATCGCACATGGGTGAGGGCGCCAAACGTAGCGACTCCTGGTGGTCATCCTCCTCCGACTCCGTCGACCGCAATGGCGTCGTCCTGGACTCGCACGTGGACGAACCCCGTGAGTACTTCAACGACGATGGTGATGATCCCCGTTCTGAAGGGTCACAGGCCGCACTGCCGTTCTTGGGCTTCGATCTGCACACCTTCGCATAACGCCCCTTTTTACCGCATAGGTTACAGACTACCGCTTTAGCGGGACACTTTTGTCGTGGATGCTTGGCTCCTCCGCAGAAGTAGCACCGCGGGCCGCATGGGGCTGCAGCCGTTGTCTGGTCCACATGGGAGCACGCCATAACACTGCACTTCGAGCCCGTGGGGCGAGGAGGGATTTGCGACTGCTCCTGCCACGCTGTCTCCACGTGGTCCTCCGGATACAGGACCAAGCTCTTCGAAGCCGCCTCAAGCATTTCAGCTAATTCCATAGCTTGGGTCAGGTTGAGATTTCCCTTTTCTAGCAGCTTGAGACGGATGTATGAAGACCCGACCCCGGCCACAAACGCATCTCGGGCGAGGTCATACATGTACTGCTCAGCCGACACAGCTTTGCAGTCACAGCCCCTGGCAAGCTGCAAGAGCTCATTGGCGTAATCCTCCATGGTTTCGCCCGACTGCCGACGTCGTGTAGCGAGGAGGTAACGAGCGTGGATCTCGTTGGGAGGTTTCGTATAGCGCTTTTTTAAAAGCTCGAGGGCCCTCGGGTAAGTGGTGGCCACACGGATCGCGAGATAGACTGTGTCGCTTACCCTCGCATGGAGGACCCGGAGTCTGTCATCATCTGTGGTGACCGCTGCGGAGGCTGCCAGGTAGTCTTCAAAACACTTCAGCCAGTGGTCGAAGGTGTTAGAAGCGCCCACCGCACGTGGATCTAGCATCAGACGTTCTGGCTTTAGGATTTGCTCCATACTCTCCTTTCTTTTTTTCTTCCGTCGAGAGCTTAATGTTAGTTAATAAAATTGATGCGCATCAATTGGACACGAGGCACGAAGCTTCGGTAAAAGAAGGCTTTTATTAACTAACAATAGAACTAACAGAACTTTAACACACTATCCCAGACTGAAGGGGTCCCGCCTGAGCAGGGGGTCTTATACCTCTCCCAGGAGGCGGAGCCTGACTGGGATGTGCCACAACAGTAACAACAACAGGTGTATCAATCCCACCCTAGCCCAACAACATTAGAACAATCATAGAATCATAGAATCATAGAAACCCTACAGTACAGAAAGAGGCCATTCGGCCCATCGAGCCTGCACCGACCACAATCCCACCCAAGCCCTACCTCCATATCCCTACATATTTTACCCGCTAATCTACACATCCCAGGGCAATTTTTTAGCATGGCCAATCAACCTAACCTGCACATCTTTGGACTGTGGGAGGAAACCGGAGCACCCGGAGGAAACCCACAGTGGGAACCAACGATGGTTCACCACAGAACCTGGGTTCAAATCCCCCCAAGGCAAATGGTGGGATTTGAATTCAATAAAAAAAAATCTAGAATTAATAATCCACTGATGACCATGAAACCATTGTCGGAAAAACCCATCTGGTTCACTAATGTCTTTAGGGAAGGAAATCTGCCGTCCTTACCCGGTCTGGCCTACACGTGTTTCCAGAGCCACAGCAATGTGGTTGACTCTCAACTGCCCTCGGGCAACTAGGGATGGGCAATAAATGCTGGCCCAGCCAACGATGCCCATGTCCCACGAATGAATTTTTAAAAAGACCCCAAATTGACCACCTCGTTATCACTAAAGAATTTGGCAAAAATCACCCGACCTTCTTTCTACCAAACACAATTGTATTTTGCAGGCGATATTAATGCTGGCCTTGATCCAGCTGAACCCAGGCTGCTTTGGCGTTCCTTACCTCTGCTGAACTTTCCCTTATCTTTGACTGCGATATCAGGGAGGTCAGTCAACGGAACTGTCTGGAATGCCTTATAACCACATTTTGTCTACTGTGGAGCTCTGCCCTCATGTTGCTATGGTAAGGGGGTCACTAAGGGTTACTCTCTGGTTGCCAGGTAGGGTGATGATCTCCAGTGGAGACATTTTGAGGTCTAGCTCAGTTCTGAAGAAGAGTTGCATTCAACTCAAAATGTCAACTCTCTCCACAGATGTAGCCGGACCTGCTGAGTATTTCCAGAACTTTCTGTTTTTGATTTCAGATTTACAGTATCAGTAGTATATTGATTTTTATTTTGATGCTCCATGCAGTGCACAAATCCAAATTAAAGTTTTTTATAAGTTTATTTATTAGTCACAAGTAGGCTTACATTAACACTACAATGAAGTTCCCCTTGTTGCCGCACTCCAGTGTCCGTTCGGGTCAATGCACCTAACCAGCACGTCTTTCAGACTGTGGGAGGAAACCGGAGCACCCGGAGGAAACCCACGCAGACACGGGGAGAACGTGCAAACTCCGCACAGACAGCGACCCAAGCCAGGAATTGAACCCGGGTCCCTATCGCGGTGAAGCAGCAGTGCTAACCCCCGTGCCACCATTCTGATCTTAACAAGTCTTTCCATTACTTCTTTGCACTGAACAATATGATTGTCCATGGGTTTGTGATATATTACTCTGATCCAGGGGCCACATCTGAAGCTTCTATACAGAACCGGAAGGTTCATGGTCTTTGAAACCACTCTTAGTGGCTATACTGTCCTAACTATGTGAGGGGTTTTGGATCATTTGCAAAAAGTAAAAGACGTGGTATGCACGTGTAGATTCAAATTAACAACGACTGATTTATTCTAGAAACTTCTGCCTGATACTAAAAGCAGGACCCTCTGAAACACTCGAATGACATTGCCATCAAATCACGTGACCTGCTCTTAAAGCAATCTGCAACCACTTAAATATATAACAGTGGCCAACCCCACCTCTGTGTCCATCCATAAGCTGTCATGCTGCTCATCTATTGCTGAATGATAGACATGGGGTTATCTAAAGGTGCACAAGCGTTATTCAGAGTAACTCGTGCTCCCAGGTATTAATAGGATCGGGTGAAACTGAAGCCAAGGCACAGAGATTTTATTTATTGAGAAAGTTGATTGCTCAAAGCTCTCCCCCAGCTCAATCCAGTTACATGTTCCATTTGAATAACTGTAAATCAATTTTAAAAACCGATAAAAGGGGGAGGTATAAGAGCCAGGATGAGAAGTAAGTGGGAGGGGTGGGTGGGGGAGATGGGGTATTGGTGGTCATCGCTATCACCAAGTCCATTGGGGGATAGATAGACTGGAAGGAGAGGATAATCATAGAAGCATTGAAAATAGGTGCAGAAGTAGGCCATTCAGCCCTTCCAGACTGCACCACCATTCAATATGATCATGGCTGATCATGCGCTTTCAGAATCCCACGCCTGCTTTCTCTCCATACCCCTTGATCCCGTCAGCCGCAAAGGCCATGTCCAACACCCTCATGAACAAAGGGAGAGGGGGGTGTGGGGGGGGTGAGGGGTGGTGGAGACCTGCGCGGGCTCTCCGACGGTCCTGAGAGGGCCGTTAAGAACAAAGAACAAAGAACAATACTGCGCAGGAACAGGCCCTTCGGCCCTCCAAGCCCGCGCCGCTCCCTGTTCCAAACTAGACCATTCTTTTGTATCCCTCCATTCCCACTCCGTTCATATGGCTGTCTAGATAAGTCTTAAACGTTCCCAGTGTGCCTGCCTCCACCACCTTGCCTGGCAGCGCATTCCAGGCCCCCACCACCCTCTGTGTAAAATATGTCCTTCTGATATCTGTGTTAAACATCCCCCCCCCCTTCACCGTGAACCTCTGACCCCTCGTGAGCATCACCACCGACCTGGGAAAAAGCTTCCCACCGTTCACCCTATCTATGCCTTTCATAATTTTATACACCTCTATTAGGTCACCCCTCATCCTCCGTCTTTCCAATGAGAACAACCCCAGTTTACCCAATCTTTCCTCATAACTAAGCCCCTCCATACCAGGCAACATCCTGGTAAACCTCCTCTGCACTCTCTCTAAAGCCTCCACGTCCTCTGTAGTGTGGCGACCAGAACTGGACGCAGTATTCCAAATGCGGCCGAACCAACGTTCTATACATCTGCAACATCAGACCCCAACTTTTATACTCTATGCCCCGTCCTATAAAGGCAAGCACTTCCCGCACCCGCCACCAGCCTGCACTGAGAATGGTCCTCCAGTTAACTCCCAGTAGCAGCTTGAGGCTCCTGGATAAGCATTCAGTGGACAGTTGAGAGCCTCGACTGGCCTATGGGTAGACGATGCCCATGCCACTCCCCCTCCCAGAGGTTGTAGTGGATGGCAGTGGTGAGGGGATAGGTGTTTAATGGGCCCCTCTCCGCCCGCAAACCCACCGCCAGGGTGAGACGGGGACATAAAACCCTGCCCATGGGGAGCGGAGTTGTGCACAGTACTCTAAATGAGTTCCAAACAAGGCACTACATATATTTAACACGAACATCTCAATCCTCTTACTCCAGGCATGAACTACACCTTTACTATGACAGATTCTTCAACCTATTTCTGAATAACTGCTATACCATTTAATAGCCTAAAATACACCCTGTACTAAACCCTCCTGCTAACTCCAGTCCTATCATCAGGACCCTGTACATTTAAATAAACAAGCTGCTATCTTGGTTTGCATGTATTTACGAAGTGCGCTATCTCAGCAAACAGCAATCAATCCAGCAGCGCTTAAGTCTGGGGTGGGTCCAAATACATCTAGAGCACAGAAAATATTCTAAAGTTAAAGTTTATTTATTAGTCACAAGTAAGGCTTACATTAACACTGCAATGAAGTTACTGTGAAATTCCCCTAGTTGCCACATTCCAGCGCCTGTTCGGGTCAATGCACCCTAACCAGCACGTCTTTCAGACTGTGGGAGGAAACCGGAGCACCCGGAGGAAACCCACGCAGACACGGGGAGAATGTGCAAACTCCACACAGTTCCCAAGCCGGGAATCGAACTGAGGTCTCTGGCGCTGTGAGGCAGCAGTGCTAACCCACTGTGCCGCCCTTATCTTAAGTTGTGATGTGGAATAATATTCGTATTCAGTTCAATTACAAAGAGAAAAATGACAATTTGGGGATTTTGTTTCAAAGATCTAGCTCATTTGTAAAGGATTTTTGGTTTAATTTATGATTGGCTTTTCATATCATCTGGTTCAGCACTGAAAGAATTGATTCCCAGAATTCCAACAAATTTCACAGGTCAAAACAGCCCAGCTGTAAGCACTGAAATAAAGGAAGGTTAAGGAATTTGATTTATTATTGTCACATGTATTGGGATACAGTGAAAAGTATTGTTTCTTGCGCGCTACACAGACAAAGCATTCTGTTCATAGAGAAGGAAAGGAGAGAGTGCAGAATGTAGTGTTACAGTCATAGCTAGGGTGCAGAGAAAGCTCAACTTAATGTGAGGTAGGTCCGTTCAAAGGTCTGATGGCAGCAGGAAAGAAGCTGCTCTTAAATCGGTTGGTACGTGACCTCAGACTTCTGTATATTTTTCCCGATGGAAGAAGGTGGAAGAGAGAATGTCCGGGGTGCGTGGGGTCCTTGATTATGCTGGCTGCTTTTCCAAGGCAGCGGGAAGTGTAGACAGAGTCAATGGATGGGAGGCCGGTTTGTGTGATGGATTGGGCTACATTCATGACCCTTTGTAGTTTCTTGCGGTCTTGGGCAGAGCAGGAGCCATACCAAGCTGTGATACAACCAGAAAGAATGCTTTCTATGGTGCATCTGTAAAAGTTGGTGAGAGTCATAGCTGACATGCCAAATTTCCTTAGTCTTCTGAGAAAGTAGAGGGGTTGGTGGGCTTTCTTAGCTATAGTGTCGGTGTGGGGGGACCAGGACAGGTTGTTAGTCATCTGGACACCTAAAAACTTGAAACTCCCGACCATTTCCACTGGCACGTGGAAGCCCAGCTGTAAGCACTGAAACAAAGCAAGATTAAGGAGTCTGCACTGGCAGTGCGTTCCAGGCACCCACCACTCTCTGTGTGAAAAAGTTTCACTGCACATCTCCCCTAAATTTTGCCCCCTCTCACCTTAAACCTGTGCCCTCTTGTAATTGACACTTCCACCCTGGGAAAAAGCCTCTGACTATCCACCCTATCTATGCCTCTCATAATTTTGTACACTTCTATCAGGTCTCCCCTCAGCCTGCGTCTTTCCAGTTAAAACAATCCAAGTTCATCCAACCTCTCCTCATACCCAAAACCCTCCAGACCAGGCAACATCCTGGTAAACTTTCTTTGCACCCTCTCCAACACATCCACATCCTTCTAGTAGTGTAGTGACCAGAACTGCATGCAATACTCCAAATGCGGCCTAATTAAAGTTTTATACAGCTGTAACATAACTTGCCAACTTTTATACTCGATGCCCCGGCCGATGAAGGCAAGCAAGCCCTATACCTTCTTGACCACCTTATCCACCTGTGTTGCCACTTTCAGGGATCTGTGGACCAGTACTCCCAGATCTCTCTTTATGCCAATGCTCCTAAGGACTCTGCCATTTACTGTATAACTTGCACCTGAATTTGATCTTCCAAAATGCATCACCTCGCATTTGTCTGGATTAAACTCCGGATTAAACCTATGGTACACTGAGACAAATCTCAATGGAGTCACATAGATTCAGATTTTGGGTCTTGTCTCTCTCTTGTGATGATGGCAGCAAGTTACTATTGCAAACAGTCAGAGATGCAAAGAAATCTTTCTTTCGAGAGCAAGCATCAATCAGTTTAGCTAAACTGACTAGCAAAGTGAAGGTAAACTACATTGGAAGGACTAACATTTAATTTCCAATTCTCATTCCACACCTAATGGCGCACTAAGGCAGGCTTTGTTCCCATAGCTAGATTCCTGGAGCAGGTCACTAGTCTGTTGCCAGAGGCTTATAGCTTGAGGGATGCCACTCCACATCAAGCATGGTGGACCAGAAGTCTCTCCCACTCTTACCACCAGCCATTGGCGTGTTTGGAAAGATTTTTTGACATTTAACCTGTTTGACCGCGTTACTTCCTCAGCCATCTAGTCTCGGGTGGGACTCGAAGCCGGAGCTTCTGGCTCAGAGCCATGGTGCCTCCTACCACCTTTTAAAAAGTGATATAATTACTCTGGTGGCCAGTTTCAGTCATATGCCACCTGTGCGGCTGAAAGAGAAATGTACTTTGCCGTCAGTTATCTATTCACAGGAGGATCACTCCTCAGTGCCCACCAGAGACGGAAAATCTGTGGGCGCCATCCCTAAAAGTGATTGTTGGAATATGCCAATGTTTTCTCAACAAGTGCTTCTGGGAGGCAAGGTTCCAGACTCGCATTTCCATAGCTCCTTTCATTATCTCAGGATGTTCCAAGGCACCTTACAACCAATGAGTTCTTTTGAAGTGAGGTCACTGCGTAATGCAGGGAGCGAAGCAGCCAGTTTGAAAACGGGACGCCCCCAACGCACACCAACAAAATAACCCAAATAAAATGTTTGAGGCGCCATTGACTGGGACATCAGGATAGCTCCTCTTCCTTTCTCCGAATCGTGCCTTGGGAGTCTTTTATGTCCACCTCACATGGCAGATGGGGCTTTGGTTTAATGGTCCTATCTAAAAGATGACCCCTTGGACAATGCAGTACGGTGGTACAGTGGTTAACAGTGCTGCCTCACAGTGCCAGGGACCTGGGTTTGATTCCCGGCTTGGGTCGCTGTGCAGAGTTTGCACGTTCTCTCCATGTCTGCATGGGTTTCCTCTCCCACAGTCCGAAAGATGAGCTGGTTAGGTGCGTTGGCCATGCTAAATTCTCCCTCAGTGTACCCGAACAGGCGCCAGAGTGGCGACTCGGGGATTTTCACAGTAACTTCATTGCAATGTTAACGTAAGCCTACTTGTGACACCAATAAATAAACTTTCGGAGTGTGGCGGCTAGGGGATTTTCAGAGGAACTTCATTGCAGTGTTAATGTAAGCCTACTTGTGACATGAATAAATAAACTTTAAACTTTAATGCAGCACTCACTGGATTGCCAACCTAAGATTTTGTTCTCCTGTGGGACTTTAACTCATGACTTCCTGAAATTGAGCCATGGCTGATGTAAAACCAAGAGCGAAAAAGCGAGCATAAATAAACAGGTAAATTGTGGAATATACAGGGAGACACTGAGAAAGCAAGAGGGTTGTTTAGAAAATGTTTTGTTCAGGATCTAAACTCTGCAATATGTGTGTATGGTGCCTCTACAATCAGGAATAGAGACCTGAGGAACTTTGTCCAATTAATTCAGTACAAATAAGAAGAATTAAAGCCAGGAACTCCTTATCTCTGTTGCTTAGACGTTGACCTTGCACACTGAGGAGGTGACAGCTCTTTTTCAAAGACCTTTGGGAGTGCAACCAATTCCCACTTTGGATGTTTCCATTCATCCCACACAGAAACGGCCCTGACCACAGAGAGCAGACAGGACATGAGCTCGCTGGGGTGGCTGTACAGGGCACATAGCTGGATCTAGCAGCAGTGGAAGGGTTAAGTTTCTTTCTGTTGACATGCCTGCTGGAGGAACGAGCAATTTCCACTGCATCCGCTACGGGAGCAGGTGGGACAACATCACGGGGTTTCGGAAAATGAGTCTATTTATTTCACAAACATATTTGTTTGAAGGTTCTCCATTGCAAGATTCCTTCTGTGAAAGAAGATTCTGATGGTGAGACCCCCCTCTATAGGGAGATTCAAACAGTGAGACCCCCCTCTACAGGGAGATTCTAACAGTGAGACCCCCTCCATAGAAAGATTCTAACAGTGAGACTCCTTCTATAGAGAGATTCTGTGATTCTATAGAGATATATGAGATATATCTCACTGTACACAGATTCTATAGAGAGAGTACATAGTGAGACCCCCTCTGTAGAGAAATTCCGACAGTGAGACTCCCTCTATTGGGAGATTTGGACAGTGAGACCCCCTCTATAGAGAGATTCTAACAGTGAGATCCCTTCTATAGAGAGATTCTAACACTGAAACTCCCTCTATAGAGGGATTCTGACACTGAGACCCCCTTTATAGAGAGATTCTAACGGTGAGACCCCCTCTGTGGAGCGATTCTAACAGTGAGACCCCCTCTATAGAGAGACTCTAACAGCGAGACTCCCTCTGTAAGGAGATCCTCCTGGGATCCATTATACTAATTCAAGTTGTGAAAGTTCCTTGATAGAAAGAGTCCTCTTGATTCCCTTTCCAAAGATTGAGTTTTGATGCTGTCGTCCTCATGGTCAAAATAGCAAAAGTGCATTTAACAGGGAGCCAGATAAACACAAGGGCAAAGGTTGTGTTAAAAGGACAGGAGGAGGCCTGTGTAGAACCTAAACAAGGCCATGGACCAGTTGGCCTCATGTTTTTCTTTTGTATTGTCCATTCCATGGACTGCAAAGTAAGATACAAAATGGAAGCGAACCATGGAGTAACTGGAAGGAATAGGATAGGAAGCACTAGGGAGTGTGCAAGAATTTGTAAAACATGTTAAAAGATAACAAGAGAATCATGGAAATTTAAGAAGTTTAAGCATGGAACCAACGCGATATTTCGGTATTATAACAGTGGTTACAAAAGAAGGGTTAAAAGGGATGATTCCCATTTGAATTGAAGAAAGTTCACTGGGACATAATGAGAGGAAATGACAGGTCCTAATTATTTTCTCTAATTATTTAAATAAGCACCCAGTCAAGAAACCAGTTACACAACAGAACTGGGATTGTAAAAGCTAGAAGCTCTAAGATGAGACAACCATTTGTTCTTGAGGTCTCAAGGGAGAATCTAACCACTGCCCCTTGACATTCAATGGCATTACCATCGCTGAATCACCCACTATCAACATCTTGGTACATACCATTGATCAGAAACTCAACTGGACTCACCACGTAAATACTTTGACTATCAGAGCCAGTCAGAGGCTAGGAATCCTGCAGAGAGTAACTCACCCCTGTCTCCCCAAAGCCTATCCACCATCGACAAGACACAAGTCAGGAGTGTGATGGAATACTCTCCACTTGCTTGGATGAGTGCAGTTCCAATAACACTCAAGAAGCTCAACACCATCCAGGAGAAAACAACCCACTTGATTGCTATCCCTTCCATAATTATTCACTCCCTCCACCACTGACGCACAGTAACAACCGTGTGTACCATCTACAAGATTCACTGCAACAATTCACCAAGGCTCCTTCAGCAGCACCTTCCAAACTCATGACCACTCGAAGGACAAAGGCAGCAGATACCTGGGAACACCACAACCTGGAGGTTCCCCTCCAAGTCACTCACCATCCTGACTTGGAAATATATTGGCCGTTCCTTCACTGTCGCTGGGTCAAAATCCTGGAACTCCCTCCCTAACAGCACTGTGGGTGTACATACACCTCAAGGACTGCAGCGGCTCAAGAAGGCAGCTCACCATCACCTTCTCAAGGGCAACTAGGGGTGGGCAATAAATGCTGGCCTGGCCAGCAATGCTCACATCCAATAAAATGAATGTTTTAAAAAGTAGGTGCCACACCCCCAAATAACAGACGAGCTGGTCGAGAGAGCACACTTAACCAAACAGGCTTCCTGTGCTACCAATGCTGCATAAACAAACATAACGCAAAAGGTTTAAAATAATAAAAGGTATCTGCCTGGTACTGTCCATTTTTGTTGTTCACCCAATAATCTACACAGAGTTGAAGTCAGTGGAGCAGAGGGTATGGGGTAAGTTAACTGAGCTGAAATAAACTTTCTGGGGATGTGGGTAAGATATATCGGAGGGAGCAGCTCCCCAAGCTTTTGCTACCAAATAAACCTGTTGGGCTTTAACCTGGTGTTGTTAAACTTCTTACTGTAGGACTGGCATGGCCTTTGGGTCCAGGAAGACTAACCATCTTATTTTTCATGTGTTGCTTTATCCTATTTGGATTTTGAGAGCCTGGACAGGACTGTCTGACCGCATGTGATTGCAGTAGCATAGTGGCACAGTGGTTAGCACACTGCTGCTTCACAGTGCCGTGCACTCAAGTTCGATTCCAGCCTTGAGTGATTGTCTGCGTGGAGTTTGCATGTTCTTCCCATGTCTGCGTGGGTTTCTTCTGGGTTCTCCGGTTTTCTCCCACACTCCAAAGATGTGCAGGTTAGGTTGATTGGCCATGGCAAATTGCCCCTTAGTGTCCAAAGATGTGTAAGTTAGCAGGATTGGCCATGCGAAATTGTCCCTTAGTGTCCAAAGATGCTCAGGTTAGGTGGATTGGCCATGCTAAATTGCCCCTTAGTGTCCCAAGATGTGCAGGTTAGGTGGATTGGCCATGCTAAATTGCCCCTTAGTGTCCAAAGATGTGTAGGTCAGCAGGATTGGCCATGCTAAATTGCCCCTTAGTGTTACAAGATGTGCAGGTTAGGTGGATCAACCATGGGAAATGCATGGGGTTACAGGGATTGGTCAGAGGAAGGGCCTGGGTGGGAGTGTTGGCATAGTTTTGATGCTGCCAGATCTGCTTAGTTTTTCCAGCATTTTTGGTCTTTATTTACAATACTAGATCCATGGTCAGTTCCCCATTTTGCAGCCTCCATAGACTTGAGTTCATGCAAGACTGATCTATCCTTATTTGAACCAAACCCTGGTCACCCATCAGCCGTGTGCTTGCTCATCTATTTAATTCCATGTTTTGAAAATTCCCCTATGGCCTCACCCCTGTAACCTCCTCCAGCCCCACAACATTCCCAGGATCTCTGAACTCCTTCAATTCCGGCCTCTTAAGCATCCCTGGTGTTCTTCACTCCACCACCAGGGGTCATGCCTTCAGCCGCATGTCTGGACCCAAAGTTTTGGAATTGCCTCCTTTCCATCTCTCTTCCCCATCCTTTAAGATATTCCTTAAAACCCAGCTGTTTGACCAAGCTAATGCTCACCTGTCCTTATATCTCTGTATGTGGTTCAGCGTGAAATTGTGTTTGATAAGGCTCCTTTAATGTGCCTTGGGATATTTTACCAGATTCAAAGTTCCATAGAAATGCAAGTTACTAACCAGGATCAAAATGGCTCGATGAGGTGCGACTGTGGTCAGGCTTCACGAGGAAGCGAATTAGCAGACAACATAGCTCACTTTCTAGCTATGTCAGAGGCCTCCAAGACCACTGCGCCACCACGATCACAGATTCAAATATCTCAGGCGATGGCGTGGTGGTATTATCGCTAGACTTTGAAACCAGGAACTCAGCTACTGCTCTAGGGACCCAGGTTCAAATCCTGCCATGGCAGATGGTGGAATTTGAATTCAATAAAATATATCTGGAATTAAGAATCTACTGATGACCATGAAACCATTGTCAATTGTCGGAAAAACCCACCTGGTTCACTAATGTTCTTTAGGGAAGAAAATCTGCTGTCCTTACCTGGTCTGGCCTACATGTGACTCCAGAGCCACAGCAATGTGGTTGACTCTCAACTGCCCTCTGGACAAGAGGAACTGGGGATGGGCAATAAATGCTGGCCAGCCAGCGATGCCCATGTCCCACAATTGAATAAAGAAGCACCTTATGAACATACAAATTAGGGGCCATCTGGCCCTTCGAGCCTGCTCCACCATTTAATAATCGACAGTCATGGCTGATCTGATTATAACTCCAACCCCACATTCATGCCAACCCCCGATAACCTTTCACCCCCTTGTTAATCAAGAATCTATCCACCTCTGCCTTAAAAATATTCGAAGACTCTGCTTCCACTGCTTTTGAAGAAGAGAGTTCCAGAGACTCACTATCCTCTGAGAGAAAAAATTTCTCCTCATCTCTGCCTTAAACCCCTTATTTTTAAACAGTGACCCCCTAGTTCTAGATTCTCCCACAAGAGGAAACATCCTCTCCACATTCACCCTGTCAATAACCCTTGGGATCTTAAAGGCTTCAATCAAGTCGCCTCTTACTCTTCTAAACTCCAATGGATACAAACCTAACTTCTCCAACCTTTCCTCATAAGATAAACCTGCCCATTCCTGGTATTAATCTAGTAAACCTTCTCTGGACTGCTTCCTTTGTGCTCATATCTTTCCATAAGTAAGGAAACCAATACTGTGCACAATACTCCAGATGTGGTCGCACCAGTGCCCCTGTACAACTGAAGCATAACCTCCCAACTTTTGTAATCAATTCCTCTCACAATAAACAATAATATTCTGTCAGCTTTCCGAATTATTGGCTGTACCTGCATACTAGCCTTTTGTGATTCATGCACTAGGACACCCAGGTCCCTCTGTACCTCAAAGCTTTGCAATATTTCACATTTAGAAAATAAGTTTATTTTTTATTCTTCCTGCCAAAATGGACGATTTTACATTTGCCCACGTTGTACTCCATCTGCCATATTTTAGCCCACTCACTTTCTATGTTCCTGTGTAACCTCTTTATGTCCTCTTCACCGTGGACTTTCCTAACTATCCTTCTGTTGTCAGCAAGTTTAGCGCCCAGACCTTCAGTCCCTTCATCCGAGTCATTTATGTAATTGTAAAAAGTTGAGGCCCCAGCATTGAGCCCAGTGACATACCACTGGTTACAGCCTGCCAACCAGAAAAAGACCCATTTATGCCAATTCCCTGTTAGCCGGCCAATCTTCTATCCATGCTAGTTATAGAATCACAGTGCAGAAGGAGGTCGCTCAGGCCAATAAGCCTACACCAACAACAATCCCACCCAGGCCCTATCCCTGTAACCTCACATATTTACCCTACTATTCCCCCTGACACTAAGCGGCAATTTAGCATGGTCAATTAACATAACCTAAACTTTGGACTGTGGGAGAAAACCAGAGCACCCAGAGGAAACTCCACACAGACAGTGATTCGAGGCCAGAATTGAACCTGGGTCCCTGGAGCTGTGAGGCAGCAGTGCTAACCACTGTGCTGCCCATATGTTAATATGTTACTGCCTACGCAATGGGCTTTTATTTTCTGCAATAACCTTTGAAATGGCACCTTATCAAATGCCTTCTGCAAATCTAAATACAATACATTCACTGGTTCCCCTTCCACATAGCGAATCATAGAATCCCTACAGTGGAGAAGAGGCCATTCAGACTATCGGGTCTGCGCTGACACTCTCTTGAGTGTCTTACCCAGGTCCTCTCCCTCTCCCTATCCCCGTAACCTCACACATTTTCCATGGCTAATCCACCTTACCCACTAAGGGACATAAAGTACATTAATGGGGCAATTTACCATGGGCGATCCACTTAAACTGCACATCTTTGGACACTAAAGGACAATTTACCATGGCCAATCCACTTAACTTGCACTTCTTTGGACACTAATGGACAATTTACTGTGACCAATCCACCTAACTCGCACACCTTTGGACTGTGGGGACACAGCCTGCACCTTCTCCTTGTGCCCACAGAGGCACAAGGAGAAGGTGCAGACAGTCACCCAAGGCCAGGATTGAACTCGGGTCCCTGCAGCAGTGCTAACCACTGTGCCACTGGGCCTGTACAGTAAAGACTGATTCAACCGGTTCATCTGCCATCTCCCTACTTTCCATTATCAATTGCCCAGATGCATGTTCTGTAGGAACAAAGCTCTCTTTGTTAACTCTTCTCTTATTTAAATAGCTATGGGAATGGGGGGGCGGGAGGGAGTCTCACTATCCGTCTTTCTATTTCTCACCATCTTCCCCTCACAATTTAATAATCCCAAGGTAGATGTAACGCACCTTTTACACTCACCAAGAGTACAGTCAGCAAAGGACAGGAAAGATATGGGCAATATTGTGCAAGCAGTGGTATATCAGGAAAGTTTGGGGAGCAATTTCAACAGTGGAGATAAACTTCCTTGAGGAAGGGTGGGCAACCTGCTAGGAGGACAAGAAAATTGAAAAATGAGGAAGCAGGCAGTGTACCGCTGAGGAATTATTTAGAATTGTAATGGGTTTGCCTTTACTATCTGTGATGTTCTTCAGACAGCAGCAGCTGCATATTCAGACGGAGATTTTTAAAATTAGACCTGCACGAGATGTTAAACATTTATTAGCTCTTCCAAACAGACTCCCTCTGCTGGTATATGTATGTACGGTAGCCTCAAGTGGACAAAATGCACAATGCCATTTTCAATACACATCACCTGGGTTGAGTGCAGGGAGGACAATATGGGTGAGGAAGGTGGCTGATTATTAACAGAACCCACCCAATTGTCCTACAGGTAATTTAAATGGAAGAAAATATCTGTTGTTCCATCACCTCCTGTGAAGTGAAGGTCCCAGACTCCTAGCATGCCAAGGTACAGGGGCCGCAGTCTCTGAACCTGAGTCCTGGGGTATTTTGGGCTCCCGGCATAGCATCTGAACTGTTGTCGTACCTGGAGGTGTTGCCCCATCAGGAGATAGTCCTCCTTATCCAGATACATGAGAATAGAAGTCGAGTGTGAAGTCCATTCGGCAAAACTAGGACTCATAAATCTAAGAGCGCACAGAGTGGTCAGGATGTGGAATTTGCTGCCATGTCTGGGCTTATAGATGAATTTTAGACGTAGTTAGAATCACAGAATCTCTACAGTGTAGAACGAGGCCATTCAGCCCATCGATCCTGACAATAATCCCACCCAGGCCCAATCCCTGTAACCCTGTAACTTCACATATTTGCCCTGCTAATACCCCTGACACTAAGGGTCAATTGATCATGGCCAATCCACCTAACCCACACATCTTTGGACTGTGGGAGGAAACCTGAGTACCCAGTTAGATAAGTGCGTGAGAAATGAGACAGGAATTGAGGATGTGCCAAAAGGGTTGGATGAAGCAGGGAATAGGAGGCTTGTGTGGAGCATAAACACTGGGATGGACCAGAAGGGTCAAATGGTTCTGCTGTAAATTCTGTGTAATTCTATTTAACCTCCCCAATTAGCACTTGGATAATAGCAGGTATTAATCATAACTAGAAATCCAACACAACCCAAATTAGTATCAAAGCGCAGCACTATAACACACAAATAAGTACATAAATAACTAAATACACACCCTTTCTAAAGAAAAACAGGAGTTTAGCTATGCAGCCTAATGATATAGGATGAAGGCCTACTAAGAAGGCCTCACTGCCTCCATTTTGGATGCATCTCATTTTTATTTCAAAGGCAAGCACTGTTGATGGAGCCTCACAAGATTTAGTGGGGTGTCTTGGGTTGGAGAGAGCTTTATTGTCCTTAAGTATCTTCATAAAGTTTGTAACATCGTCTCTTCAAAGAAAGAACCCCAGTCAATTGGAACATCAGTCACACAGCATTTGAGTCGGCCTACACATGCAGTTTTACCATTAAAATTTACCTGGAACAACCTGGGTGTTGCTGAAAAAAGAAACTTTCTGTCGAAGCTTTGCATCTTGCACTCATCAGGTTAGATTCGGAAGAATCCCAAATTTGAAAAGGGACAACAAATTTATGCTTTTTAGAATCCCAATGAAAATAAACAAATGGACAAATTCGCAAATTAACTTACAAATTAACTTGCCCCTTAGTCTCTCTTTATATTCTTCTGAGTACCGATTTAACAGATTAACCCGGTAACCAATTTCTAAAAAGTTAATCAAACCAATTGATAGCCCCTGAGGGGCATTGTACCTGACGGAACAAAATTACATAATGAAATGAGAATTTCATTTTGGGGGCTGGTAATGCATTCCATCCCCAATGGTGCCCACCAGTCATAGTGGCACAGTGGTTAACACTGCTGCCTCACAACACCAGGAACCCAGGTTCCATTCCAGCCTTGGATGACTGTGTGGAGTCTACACATTCTCCCTGTGCCTGCGTGGGTTTCCTCCGGGTGCTCCGGTTTCCTTCCACAGTCCAAAGATATGCGGGTTAGGTGGATTGGCCGTGCTAAATTGCCCCTTAGTGTCCAAAGATGTGTAGGTTAGGGGGATTAGCAGGGTAAATATTTGGGGTTACAGGGATTGTTGGAGGTGGACCTGGGTAAGTTACTCTGTCAGAGAGTCGGTTCAGGCTCAATTGGCCAAATGGCCTCCTTCTGTACTGTAGGAATTGCATGATTCTATGAAAACAACATTTTCACACTGCATTAGGAAAGAATGTTGATTTGCCGACTGGACTTTGATTGGTTGAGGTGTTGCCATGGAGAAGAGCTATTCCCCCAAGCTTTTGTTTAAATTCAAATCAGGCAAGTGGACTCTGATTGGTCAAGGCTCTGCCATGGAGAATGCAGCAGGGAACAATTGACGTTCACACCTTTGTTTAGCTGAGAAAAGCACAAGGCCTGGGCATTTTTGTTTCCACATTTCCACTCCATCTGACGAAGGAGCAGCGCTCCGAAAGCTAATGGTATTTGCTACCAAATAAACCTGTTGGACTTTAACCTGGTGTTGAGAGACTTCTTACTGCATTTTTGTTTGCCAGAGGACAGGACCCCATGTGTGAATATACGTAGCTTCGAAACTTTTCAGTCTTACTCACGTTCTGTACAGTTATAAACCTAGCCAGAAGCTGTGTGCTACACACCTGTACAACACCAAACACTTGAGTGCACTGTCCTAAGTTTTGAAAGGCAATAGGAGCTAATGTTTACGAGCAGAAAACACAAGGCAACATCATTTGCTTCCAAGTTAAAGTTTTTAAGTTTATTTATTAGCGTCACAAGTAGGCTCACATTAACACTGCAATGAAGTTACTATGAAAATCTCCTAGTCGCTACACTCCGGCACCTGTTCAGTTACACTGAGGGAGAATATAGCAGGGGCAACGCATCTAACCCCAGCACGTCTTTCAGACTGTGGGGGGAAACCGGAGCACCCGGAGGAAACCCACGCAGACACGGGGAGAAACTCCACACAGACAGTGACCCAAGCCGGGAATCAAAGCCGGGTCCCTGGTGCTGTGAGGCAGCAGTGCTAACCACTGTGCCACCGTGCGGCCCACCAATTTTTATATTGCCATTCCTTCATTCATCTTTGAGAATAGAATTTCCCTTTGTTGACTTGCCAAAGCCACAAAGACTAACAGTTCAAGCAGAACGCCCACCAACTCTCTCAGGCAAGTAGGAGGTGAGCAATAAATGTGGCCTTGTCATTATTGCCCATGTCCCCAGAGCAAATTTTATTTTCAAAGTAATTATAGCCCAGGTTAGTGTAATAAAGGAGTTACTGAGCACTGGTGGGGTCCATCAGATCAGCAAGCAAATAAACATGACACTGAGATTATAAAGAAAGTCAATTCCAACCCAGGAGAGAAAAGGCAATGGGTAGAGCTTCAGTGATGGAGAACACTCGGTGTTCACCTTCCTGAGAGTCAGCACAAAACGCACTACCACTTCAGGGGAGGCAATGGCCGAGTGGTATTATCGCTGGGGTATTAATCCAGAAACTCAGCTAATGTTCTGGGGACCTGGGTTCGAATCCCGCCACGGCAGATGGTAAAATTTCAATTAAAAAATCTGGAATTAAGAATCTACTGATGACCATGAAACCATTGTCAATTGTTCGAAAAACCCATCTGGTTCACTAATGTCCTTTAGGAAAGGAAATCTTCCGTCCTTACTTGGTCTGGCCTACATGTGACTCCAGATCCACAGTAATGTGAGTTGGCTCTCAGCTGCCCCTCTGAAATGGCCTAGCGAGCCACTCAGTTGAAGGGCAACTAGGGATGGGCAATAAATGCTGGCCATCCAGCGATGCCCATGTCCCACGAGTGAATAAAAAAACCCACCAAATCTCAGAAGCCCATTGCCATTGGGCTTCTGAGAATTCCCAGGTAATAATGACACTGGGAGAATTATCACGTAATAAGTTCTGTCCTGGGTCGGGAATCAATGGGAAGTTTCCAAACTATCAAATTGTTTTTTTGTGTCTTTGAAATGCTGGTTAATAGCTTCAGTGTGGGAGTTGCTAAATGTGTGGCAGTCCCACCCACATTGATGTGCAGCATTACCTCGAAGACTGAAGTAATATTCTGTTCTATAATTGTGCTCAACTAACCATCTTTAATTTCCAAAATTTGCCCATTCGAAAGGGGGATGTTGTGGCTCTGGAATTATTCCCAACCCATTAATCATCTAAATTCATCTCAATCCAAACTTTTGACCCGCATTGGTCAAACTCCCTACTGCTCTCATAAGCTGTGATTCTGTTCTGGGATCTGGGGATGTAAGCAATCTATTAACAGAAGATGGTTCCAATGCCTTGTGCTATTTGTCTATTTGTCTCTTTAGAAATACCTCGATTTTAAAATTCACATCCTTGTTATCAAATCCCACCATTACTCACCCTTCCCTATTGATGCACTATCAATCAAGCAAAGACTAGTTAGTACGCAAGAACAAATAGGCTTTTATTCACAAAAGACTTGGAGCACACCCATGCTGATGAACTGGTCCGGCGACTGAGGCAGCGGGGTTGGGAGCAGTCACCTTTATACCTGGACCAGGGGGGGTGGGGAGGAGTCTCAGGCAGGGCCGGCAGGGGCATGCCCAGGCATGTCACACATACACACAGGCAATAAGCTTAACAGTGGTTTACCACACCTATCTTAATCACTTGTTATACAATCCAGCTGGTGAAGCCAGAACCATGACACAGAGTGCTTCTGTATTGAGAGAGTTTATTGACTTGTTCAGTCTCACAACTCACCTCCCACTCAACCCAGTGTCCCAGCTATCCCCTATTTATACATGGCCAAGGATAATTAATACAATCACCTGCTTGTCTTAACATTAATATTGTTTTTTATTCATTCCTGGGACATGGGCGTCGCTGGCTGGGCCAGCATTTATTGCCCATCCCTAGTTACCCAAGGGCAGTTGAGAGTCAACCACATTGCTGTGGCTCTGGAGTCACATGTAAGCCAGACCAGGTAAGGACAGCAGATTTCCTTCCCTAAAGAACATTGGTGAACCAGATGGATTTTTCCAACATTCGACAATTGTTTATTTATTTATTTATTCGTGTCAGAAGTAGGCTTACATTAACACTGCAATGAAGTTACTGTGAAAATCCCCCAGTCGCCACACTCCGGCACCTGTTCAGGTACACTGACGGAGAATTTAGCACGGCCAATGCACCTAACCAGCACGTCTTTCGGACTGTGGGAGGAAACCAGAGCACCCGGAGGAAACCTACACTGACATGGGGAGAATGTGCAAACTCCACACAGACGCTAAGCCGGGGATCGAACCTGGGTCCCTAACGCTGTGAGGCAGCATCGTTTCATGGTCATCAGCATATTCTTAATTCCAGATATTTTTTATTGAATTCAATTTCATCTGCTGTGGCAGGATTCGAACCCAGGTCCCCAGAACATTATAGCTGAGGTTCTGGATTAATAGTCTAGCAATAATACCACTAGGCCATCACCTCCCCGAATGTAATTGACAAGACATTAACACAGGGGCGGATTTACAACACCGTGCCCTGGCACCCACCACCCCCGCACCTCCAGAGGCAATGGAGCAATGGGACCCCCTGAGGCAACGGGGCCCCAAACTGCAGGTTCTGTAATTGGGGCTGGAATTGGAGGTGCACACCTGTAAATCATAGCCACTGGTGGCGGGAAGCTGGGTCACAGGTGTTTAACCACCCCTGCCACCCCATCTCCTTCTTCTTCAGCCTCCACTTCCCCTTCTACACCCCCCAATCGCCCCTCCTTTACCTTCACACCCCTGCACCCCCTGTGCAGAGCACAATGTGTTTCATTGCATATCCACCCCCCGCTGTTATTTCCATGTTGTTAATTGGGAAAAAAATGCCTATGGCGGGAGTCACGGTCACCGTGATTCAGAGGTGTGGAAGATTAACAGAGCTACACTAGCCTCCCCTATAGAGTGAGCGCTTTGTCAAAGGGAAATCACACAGAGAGGTTGAGGGTACCTCACTCACATGCTGACAGTGTAATGTTTTTGTGTCACGGACAGGAATCCTTCTTGTCCTGGCATGTTGAACACTCAAAACAATGGAAACTGGATGAGCTGCTCCAGACGCAGCGACAGCCTCGACACCCGCAGTTTCGAAAGGATACTGAGTTGACCTAGCGCCTCCAGGGGATGCAGGTCCCAACCAGCTGTCAGACAAGGGGAACAGGAACAGTCCGGGAGAGAGAGCTGGGGCCTTGCAGCACCAATAGAAACCGTAGGGAAGAAGCTAAACCTCTGGCCAAAGCGGCATCCAAGAGTGAAGAGAATTCGAGAATTACATGAGGGGGGGGAGGGCGGTGACTTCGAGTCCGGAGGGCAGCTGGGAGAAAGGGTGACGTGAGACAGGGGATAATTTGTAGCTTGGTGAGGTGCAGAGGCCGGAGAGAATTTTTTTATTTATTAGGCTTACATTAACACCGCAATGAAGTTACTGTGAAAATCCCCTAGTCGCCACACTCCGGCGCCTGTTCGGGTACACTGAGGGAGAATTTAGCACGGCCAATGAACCTAACCAGCACGTCTTTTGGACTGTGGGAGGAAACCGGAGCACTCGGAGGAAACCCACGCAGACACGGGGAGAACGTGCAGACTCTGCACAGACAGTGACCCGAGCCGGGATTCAAACCCGGGTTCCTGGCATTGTGAGGCAGCAGTGCTAACCACTGTGCCACCATGCCGCCCATAAGAAGGGAGAAAGGAGGGCAGGATATGAGGGCACAAATGATGCATTTTGAGGAGATGTCCAGCTTCGACAGTGGATGAGTCAGTAAACTTGGCAACCTCACTATGAAGCACCAGCAATTCAGATCAACTTGCACTTTTATTTATTACCATTGCTTTGCCCGTTTGAATTTGGTGGGACTAATGACTACAACCTTCTTATGTGGAGCTGTTGGTCCTTCAGGAGCTACTGCGGTAGCCCCATCCCCTTTTGGTTGTTTGTGTCCTGATTGGACGAGAGGCTGAGTGAGCTTGGCACGCGAGGCTCAGTTCTGTGCAGTCGAACATGGCGGCGGAACACTGGAGCGCGCTGAAGGTTCTATTCCAGGGCGCTCCTTCCAGCGTGGCCATGCACACACTCAAGGTCCTCACTGCACTGCTGAAACACCACATGTATTTGCCCTTGGGAATTTTGCCTCGCGTCCGGTAATCGGAACATTTTGTAAATGGATAAAACGTTAACAGATAGAGCGGCATGGTGGCACAGTGGTGCCACCACAACGCCAGGGGCCCGGGTTCAATTCCGGCCTAGGGTAACTATGCGGAGTCTGCATGTTCTCCCCGTCTCTGCATGGGTTCCCTCCGGGTGCACTGGTTTCCTCCCACAGTCCAAAGACGTGCAGGTTAGGTGGATTGGCCATGCTAAATTGCCCCTTAGTGCCCCAAGATTAGAAGGATTAGTGGCGTAAATACATGTGGTTACGAGGAAAAGGGATTTATTTCTTCTGGGTGTTCCGTTTTCCCGCCACAGTCCAAAGATGTGTAGGTTAGGTGGATTGGCCATGCTAAATTGCCCGTTAGTATCCAAAGATGTGCAGGTTAGGTGGATTGGCCGTGCTAAATTGCCCCTTAGTGTCCAAAGATGTGCAGGTTAGGTGGATTGGCCATGCTAAATTGCCCCTTAGTGTCCAAAGATGTGTAGGTTAGGTGGATTGGCCATGCTAAATTGCCCCTTAGTGTCCAAAGATATATAGGTTAGGTGGATTGGCCATGGGGTTACGGGGATAGGGTGGGGAAGGGACCCTGGGTAAGATATTCTGTCAGAGAGTCAGTGCAGATTTAATGGGCTGAATGGCCTCCTTCTGCACTGTAGGGATTCTATTCTATTCTATTCTAAAATGCTGATGCTAAGTGGAATCCGTATACGATATTTAAAAATAACCTGGAAAGTGTTGACATGCTTTGGGAATGAGAGAGATAAGGTTGGATTTCAGCAAGGCAGTTATTTAATGAGGCATGTTTTATAAGCATGAAGGGGCACTGATCAATGTGTGTACTTTCTTGCCTTTGGCATTTGGATGTGGGGATGGGGTTTGGGGGGGGCGGGAAATAAAGATGAGCACAGGGCCCCACCAACTGTAAATCTGCTACTGCCCTCACAACGTCCAGCCCTTCGACCCTCTGAGATCTCAGCCACCGCTCCGATTCTGGCCCCTGACACATCTCCGGCATTCTTCGCTGATATCTATGATCTTGACTGTCTAAGCTCTGGGATTTTCTCCCTAAGCCTCTCCCTTTCTCGACCTTGCTTTCCTCCTTTAAGACATTCCTTAAAAGTGATCTCTTTGACCAAGCTTTTAGTCAGGATCATAAGAACATAAGAACATAAGAAATAAGAGCAGGAGTAGGCCATCTAGCCCCTCGAGCCCGCCCCACCATTCAATAAGATCATGGCTGATTTGATAGTGGTTTAGTTCCACTTACCCGCCCGCTCCCCATAACCCTTAATTCCCTTATTGATCAGGAATCTATCAACCTGTGACTTAAACATATTTAACGAGGTAGCCTCCACTGCTTCAATGGGCAGAGAATTCCAGAGATTCATTACCCTCTGAGAGAAGAAGTTCCTCCTCAACTCTGTTCTAAACTGACTCCCCCTTATTTTGAGGCTGTGTCCTCTAGTTCTTGTTTCCTTTCTAAGTGGAAAGAATCTCTCTGCCTCTACCCTGTCCAGCCCCTTCATTATCTTATATGTCTCTATAAGATCTCCCCTTAGCCTTCTAAACTCCAACGAGTACAGGCCCAATCTACTCAATCTCTCCTCATAAGCTAACCCCCTCATCTCCGGTATCAACCTGGTGAACCTTCTCTGTACTCCCTCCAAGGCCAATATATCCTTCCGCAAATAAGGGGACCAAAATTGCACACAGTACTCTAGTTGCGGCCTCACCAGTACCTTGTATAATTGCAGCAAGACGTCCCTGCTTTTATACTCCATCCCCTTCGCGATAAAGGCCAACATCCCATTTGCCTTCTTGATCACCTGCTGCACCTGCAAACTGAGTTTTTGCAATTCATGCACAAGGACCCCCAGGTCCCTCTGCACAGTAGCATGTTGTAATTTTTCACCATTTAAATAATAGTCCATTTTACTATTATTCCTTCCAAAGTGGATAACCTCACACTTGTCAATGTTATGCTCCATCTGCCAGATCCTCGCCCACTCACTTATCCAAATCTCTCTGCAGACTTTCCGCACCCTCCACGCAATTTGCTTTCCCACTCATCTTTGTGTCATCCGCAAACTTTGTTACCCTACACTTGGTCCCCTCCTCCAGATCGTCCATGTATATGGTAAACAGTTGAGGCCCCAGCACCGATCCCTGCGGCACACCACTAGTCACCAACTGCCAACCAGAAAAGCGCCCATTTATTCCAACTCTCTGCTTCCTGTTAGATAGCCAATCCTCAATCCACGCTAACACTTTACCCCCAACTCCGTGTACCCTAATCTTCTGCAGCAACCTTTTGTGAGGCACCTTATCGAACGCCTTCTGGAAATCCAAAAACACCACATCCACCGGTTCCCCTCTGTCAACTGCACTCGTTACATCTTCATAAAAATCCAGTAAACTCGTCAAACACGACTTTCCCTTCATGAATCCATGCTGCGTCTGCTTGATCGAACCATTTTTTTCCAGGTGTCCTGCTATTTCTTCTTTAATGATGGATTCCAGCAATTTCCCAACTACGGACGTTAAGCTAACCGGCCTGTAGTTACCCACCTTTTGTCTACCTCCTTTTTTAAACAGTGGCGTCACATTAGCTGTTTTCCAATCAGCCGGCACTTCCCCAGAGTCCAGCGAATTTTGATAAATTACAACCAACGCATCCGCTATTACTTCTGCCATTTCTTTCAGTACCCTGGGATGCATTCCATCCAGGCCCGGGGACCTGTCTACCTTTAGTCCCATTAGCCTACCAAGCACTACCTCCTTAGTAATAGTAATCGTTTTAAGGACCTCACCCCCTACAGTCCCACAACCGTCAATTTTCAGTAAGCTATTTGTGTCCTCTACCGTGAAGACCAACACAAAAAACTTGTTTAAGGCCTCGGCCATTTCCTCGTTTCCCATTATTAAATCCCCCTTCTCGTCTTCTAATGGTCCAACATTTACTTTTCCTTTTTATATATTTGTAAAAACTTTGGGACTACGATGTTGTGGCCATTACGGAGACATGGGTAGAACAAGGACAGGAATGGTTGTTGGACGTTCCGGGGTATAGATGTTTCAGTAAGTGTAGGGAAGCTGGTAAAAGAGGTGGAGGAGTAGCATTGTGGATCAAGGATAGTTTAACGGCTGCGGAAAGGCACTTCGAGGGGGATCTGCACACTGAGGTAATATGGACTGAAGTTAGAAATAGGAAAGGAGCGGTCACGTTGTTAGGAGTTTACTATAGGCCCCCAAATAGTAATAGAGATGTGGAGGACGAAATTGCTAAGCAGATTATGGCTGGGTGTGGGGGTCACAGGGTACTTGTCATGAGGGACTTTAACTTTCCAAATATTGATTGGAACCTTTGTAGTTCGAATAGTTCGGATGGGGCAGTTTTTGTGCAGTGTGTGCAGGAGGGTTTCCTGACACAATATGTGGATAGGCCGATGAGGTGGGGCCACATTGAATTTGGTAATGGGAAATGAACCGGGGGCAAGTGTTAGATTTGCTTGTGGGAGGGCACTTTGGAGATAGTGACCACAATTCGGTGTCTTTTGTTATTGCAATGGAGAGGGATAGGGCCGTACGGCAGGGCAAGGTTTATAATTGAGGGAGAGGTCATTATGATGCGATTAGGCAAGAATTAGGGGGCATAAGATGGGAACAGAAACTGTCAGGGAAAAGCACTAATGAAAAGTGGAACTTTTTCAAGGAACAAATACTGTGTGTCCTTGATAGGTATGTCCCTGTCAGGCAGGGAGGAAATGGCCAAGTGAGGGAACCATGGTTCACAAAAGAGGTGGAATGTCTTGCAAAAAGGAAGAGGGAAGCTTATGTAGGGATGAGGAAACAAGGTTCAGATGGCTCAATTGAGGGTTACAAGTTAGCAAGGAATGAGCTGAAAAAGGGGCTTAGGAGAGCTAAGAGGGGGCATGAGAAGTCCTTGGCGGGTCGGATCAAGGAAAACCCCAAGGCTTTTTACTCTTATGTGAGGAATAAAAGAATGACCAGGGTGAGATTAAGGCCAGTCAAGGACAGTAGTGGGAACTTGTGTATGGAGTCAGTAGAGATAGGAGAGGTGATGAATGAATACTTTTCTTCAGTGTTCACCAAGGAGAGGGGCCATGTTTTTGAGGAAGAGAAGGTGTTACAGGCTAATAGGCTGGAGGAAGTAGATGTTCGGAGGGAGGATGTACTAGCAGTTTTGAATAAACTGAAGGTCGATAAGTCCCCTGGGCCTGATGAAATGTATCCTAGGATTCTTTGGGAGGCAAGGGATGAGATTGCAGAGCCTTTGGCTTTGATCTTTGCGTCCTCACTGTCCACGGGGATGTTGCCAGAGGACTGGAGAGTGGCGAATGTTGTTCCTCTGTTTAAGAAAGGGAATAGAAATGACCCTGGTAATTATAGGCTGGTTAGTCTTACTACGGTGGTTGGTAAGTTGATGGAAAAGGCCCTTAGGGATGGGATTTACGACAATTTAGAAAGATGCGGATTAATCCGGGATAGGCAGCACGGGTTCGTGAAGGGCAAGTCGTGCCTCACAAATTTGATAGAATTTTTTGAGGAGGTAACTAAGTGTGTTGATGAAGGTAGGGCAGTTGATGTCATATGCATGGATTTTAGTAAGGCGTTTGATAAGGTCCCCCATGGTCGGCATAGATAGGATGCAAAGCTGGGCTGAAAAATGGCAGATGGAGTTTAACCCTGATAAATGTGAGGTGATTCATTTTGGTAGGACAAATTTAAATGTGGATTGCAGGGTCAAAGGTAGGGTTCTGAAGACTGTGAAGGAACAGAGAGATCTTGGGGTCCATATCCACAGATCTCTGAAGGTTGCCACTCAAGTGGATAGAGCTGTGAAGAAGGCCTATAGTGTGTTAGCTTTTATTAACAGGGGGTTGGAGTTTAAGTGCCGTGGGGTTATGCTGCAACTGAACAGGACCTTGGTGAGACCACATTGGGAATATTGTGTGCAGTTCTGGTCACCTCACTATAAGAAGGATGTGGAAGCGCTGGAAAGAGTGCAAAGGGGATTTACCAGGATGCTGCCTGGTTTGGAGGGTAGGTCTTGTGAGGAAAGGCTGAGGGAGCTAGGGCTGTTCTCTCTGGAGCGGAGGAGCTTGAGGGGAGACTTAATAGAGGTTTATAAACTGATGAAGGGGATAGATAGAGTGAACGTTCAAAGACTATTTCCTCGGGTGGATGGAGCTATTACAAGGGGGCATAACTATAGGATTCATGGTGGGAGATATAGGGAGGATATCAGAGGTAGGTTCTTTACTCAGAGAGTGGTTGGGGTGTGGAATGGACTGCCTGCAGTGATAGTGGAGTCAGACACTTTAGGAACATTTAAGCGGTTATTGGATAGGCACATGGAGCACACCAGGATGAAAGGGAGTGGGATAGCTTGATCTTGGTTTCAGATAAAGCTCGGCACAACATCGTCGGCCGAAGGGCCTGTTCTGTGCTGTCCTGTTCTATGTTCTATGTTTACTATCAGTTTTTATATTTTGTGCTAGTTTAGTTTCATAATCTATCTTTCCTTTCTTTATCACTTTCTTAGTAGTTCTTTGTTGTTTTTTAAAGCTTTCCCAATCTTCTAATTCCCCACTTCTTTTGGCCACTCTGTACACATTGGTTTTTAATTTAATACTCTCCTTTATTTCCCTAGTTATCCACGGCTGGTTATCCCTTTTCTTACATTCCTTCTTTATCACAGGAATATATTTTTGCTGAGTACTGAGAAAAATCTCCTTAAAAATCCGCCACTGTTGCTCAGCTGTCCGACCAACTAGTCTGCGCTCCCAGTCTATATTAGGCAATTCTGCCCTCATCCTATTGTACTCCCCTCTGTTCAAGCAGAGGACACTGGTTTGGGACCCTACTTTCTCTCCCTCCATTTGTATTAGAAATTCAACCATATTGTGATCACTCATTCCAAGAGGATCCCTCACAAGAAGATCATTAATTTTACCTGTCTCATTACACAGGACCAGATCCAAGATAACTCGCTCCCTCATAGGTTCTGTAACATACTGTTCGAGGAAACTATCCCGACAGCATTCTAAGAACTCTTCCTCAAGTCCACCGCGTCCGACTTGAGTCAACCAATCAATATGCAGGTTAAAATCCCCCATGATTATTGCTGTTCCGTTTTTACACGCATCCATTATTTGCTTGTTTATAGCCCGACCCACCTCAAAGTTATTATTTGGGGGCCTATGGACCACGCCCACCAGTGACTTTCTCCCCTTACTGTTCCTTATCTCCACCCACAACGATTCCACATTCTGCTCCTTAGAGCCTATATCGTCTCTCACTACCGCCCTGATGTTATCCTTAATTAACAGAGCTACCCCACCTCCTTTTCCTTCCTGTCTATCCT
Source organism: Mustelus asterias (assembly GCF_964213995.1). Classification (NCBI taxonomy): domain Eukaryota; kingdom Metazoa; phylum Chordata; class Chondrichthyes; order Carcharhiniformes; family Triakidae; genus Mustelus; species Mustelus asterias. The sequence goes on from NC_135828.1 coordinate 22,137,404, forward strand.
TCCGAAATGTCTGATACCCCTGGATATTCAGTTCCCAGTCCTGGTCACCCTGCAGCCACGTTTCTGTAATGGCCACTAGATCATACCCATTTGGACTGATTTGTGCCATCAACTCATTCACTTTGTTTCGAATGCTACGTGCATTCAGGTAAAGCGTCTTTATGCCAGCCTTTATATGGACCCGATTTGTTAGTGCATTCTTTTGATTGCACGCTCTGTCCCTACCTGTCAGAAACTGGTTATCCTTCCCCAGACCATCTCCTTGCACTGCGTTGACCACCTGCCTTCTTGTGTTTGTCACCTTTTTTACTCTGCCTGAGCCCTTGACTCCTTTAACTAGATGAATATCCTCATCATTAACCTGCACTCATACTCTCTCCTTTACCTTTGATTTTGTAATTCCCCATACCCCTGAACCCTCCCCCGCACTATTTAGTTTAAAGCCCTATTTAGAGCCCTGGTTATACGATTCGCCAGGACTCTGGTCCCAGCACGATTCAGACGAAGACCATCCCATCTGAACAGGTCCCATCTTCCCCAATACTGGTGCCAATGTCCCATGAATGTCATCATAGAATCATAGAAAGTTTACAATACAGAAAGAGGCCACTTGGCCCATCATGTCCGTGCTTGCCAAAAAACCAGCCCTCCACAGCCTAACGCCACTTTCCAGGATTTGGCCTGTAGCCCGGAAGGTTACAGCACTCGAGGTGCAAATCCAGACAGCTTTACAATGAGTTGAGGGTTTCTGCCTCTACTACCCTTTCAGACAGTGAGTTCCAGATCTCTAAACTCTCTGGGTGAAGAATGTTTTCCTCATCTTGTGTACAAGATGTTGAGAGGTATAGATCGGGTGGATTCTCGGAGGCTTTTTCCCAGGGCTGAAATGGCTGCTACGAGAGGACACAGGTTTAAGGTGCTGGGGAGGAGGTACAGAGGAGATGTCAGGGGTAAGTTTTTCACTCAGAGGGTGGTGGGTGAGTGGAATCAGCTGCCGTCAATGGTGGTGGAGGCAAACTCGATAGGGTCTTTTAAGAGACTTCTGGTTGAGTACATGGGACTTAATAGGATTGAGGGTTATAGGTAAGTCTATATATAGGCCTAGGTAGGTAGGGACATGACCAGCGCAATTTGTGGGCCGAAGGGCCTGTTTGTGCTGTAGTTTTTCTATGTTCTATGTTCTATCTCCCCTCTAATCTTTCTACCAATCATTTTAAATCTGTACACCCTAGTCACTGACCTCTCTGCTAAACTAAGTAGGCCCTTTCCATCCACTCTATCCAGGCCTCTCACAATTTTGTACATCTCAATCAAATCTCCCCTCAAGAAGGATAACCCCAGTCAATCCAATCTTTCCTCATCGCTGCAGTTTTCCAGTCCTGGCAACACCCTGGTTTCTCGATCCTGGCAACATCCTCGATCCTGATGATTTATAAATTTGAAGTCCTCTTTATCAATTTTTAGCCCATCTAGTGACTCGACCAAAGCCCTCTTTCATACAACTGGATGTTGAATGTGCTGTAACTAAAGCTGAGACATCAGATGCTGCATAGTAATTGGCTCTGCAAGAGTTCCCATGCAGCTGGGCACCAGTTCCACACGAGAAAGGATGAGCTCCGAGTTCTGTGCAAAGCCCTGTGTCAAGTTGGCGCCAGCCTCTGCCATGCTCCTTGACAATGTCAACAGGCTTTCTGACAGGCCTGTCGATGCACCAGGCATTTCCCTGTGCCTAACTATCAGCCCTTTCCTGAGCATGGTCCCATTGAAGCCCTCAACTAAGGCCTCACGTGCAACTTTGGCCTCAAGGGAGCTGGCGCCTGTACTACCTTTGCCCTGCTCCCTCCCAACCCCCCCGCCCAACCCCCCCACCCCAGCTCTGCTGCAGACCACCCATGATTCACCATGTGCAGACTCGACCATCACGCTACCAGAAAGAAAAGCAAGAGCTTACGCCATCTGCAGCTTGTAAATCAGAAATTGGGGGATAAGTGGAATTCGAGAAGGAATGCTAAGTGTGTTGCGAATGTAGTAGAGCTATGAGTGAGAAATATGATTGATAGGGATCGTTAGAAGGTGAGTGATGGAGTGAGTGGTGAGCAGTGTGTGAGGCTAGTGGGGCAATTGATAAGATGCGACACTTAAAAACGCATTCGCTGACCCCGACTGCTCATGTGAGGTCGTTGAATTTCTTACGACACTGCGTCCACACCCTTGGGGGCTGCACTGCTGGCAATGACAGCTATCTGCCCCCGCTGCCTTCTCAGTGTCTGTATGGAGGATCTCCAGCCCTCCTGTGGCAGAGGAGCTCCCTTCATATCTGTCTCCTGCAGCAAGACCTCCGATGCTGCTTCAGAGAACCTTGGAGCACACTCTTTGCCCAGTTAGGCCATTCAGTCGGTACTCCTAACTGGTCAGAAAGCCTTTCCCAGCCAGTGCCTGCTACAGCCTGAATGCGCCACCCCTTTAAGAGGTGCAGGTTGGATTTAAATGGTGCTAGCTTTGTATGAACACGAGCCCCTGGTTGAGGTATGCAGTCAGTCAACAGCGCATTTAGCACAAGGTTTGTGTGTGTGTATTGGAATGAAAGGGCATAGCTCAATTGTGCATCACGAACCCTGCTCCCATTTTCAAACCTTATCCAAATTTTCTCTGCTTGCTCAGTTTGAGATCATTTTGCCCGTTCTCACATAAGGGAATACAAAAAACTAAACTTTTCTGCTGTAAAAGTAGTCAATGTTGAGATGGGACAAGTTCAGGCAGTCTGGATAGAGCCTGCAACCCAGAAATTGCTTGTGCTTGTCTGGCAGGTTTGGAACTGAGCAATCTGGTTTTTGTGTCATTTCAGACGATTAAAAAGGGCATGGGATCCAAGGGGCTGCTGCCCGGTGGATCCAGAACTGGCTTGCCCAAAGGAGGCAGAGAGTGGGTATAGATGGGTCTTTTTCTAAATGGAGGTCAGTCACCAGTGGTGTGCCCCAGGGATCTGTTCTGGGACCCTTGCTGTTTGTCATTTTCATAAATGACCTGGATGAGGAAGCGGAGGGGTGGATTGGTAAGTTTGCCGACGACACGAAGGTTGGTGGGGTTGTGGATAGTCTGGAGGGATGTCAGAAGTTACAGAGGGACATAGATAGGATGCAAGACTGGGCGGAGAAGTGGCAGATGGACTTCAACCCAGATAAATGCGTAGTGGTCCATTTTGGCAGGTCAAATGGGATGAAGGAGTACAATATAAAGGGAAAGGCTCTTAGTACGGTAGAGGATCAGAAGGACCTTGGGGTCCGGGTCCATAGGACTCTAAAATCGGCCCCGCAGGTGGAGGAGGTGGTTAAGAAGGCGTATGGTGTGCTGGCCTTTATCAATCGAGGGATTGAGTTTAGGAGTCCGGGGATAATGATGCAGCTATATAAGACCCTCGTCAGACCCCACTTGGAGTACTGTGCTCAGTTCTGGTCACCTCATTACAGGAAGGATGTGGAAAAGATTGAAAGGGTGCAGAGAAGATGTACAAGGATGTTGCCTGGATTGAGTGGCATGCCTTATGAAGATAGGCTGAGGGAGCTCGGTCTTTTCTCCTTGGAGAGACGTAGGATGAGAGAAGACCTAATAGAGGTATATAAGATGTTGAGAGGCATAGATCGGGTGGACTCTCAGAGGCTTTTTCCCAGGGTGGAAATGGCTGCTACGAGAGGACACAGGTTTAAGGTGCTGGGGTGTAGGTACAGGGGAAATGTTAGGGGGAAGTTTTTCACACAGAGGGTGGTGGGCGAGTGGAATCGGCTGCCGTCAGTGGTGGTGGAGGCAAACTCAATAGGGTATTTTAAGAGACCCCTGGATGAGTACATGGGACTTAATAGGATGGAGGGTTATAGGTAGGCCTAAAAGGTAGGGATATGTTCGGCACAACTTGTGGGGCCGAAGGGCCTGTTTTGTGCTGTAGTTTTCTATGTTTCTATGTTTCTAAAAAAGCTCAAATCACAGCAATCTAGAAAATGAAATGCAGGTTTGAAGAGATAGGGCAAATTCATGTTTGTTACCTCCAGACTCAACTCTTCAATACACTCAAACTAAACACAGGAAATGCTGGAAATATTCTGCAAGTATATTTTTACCGCCCTGCCCGGAATCGGAGCGGGCGAGGGGCGGACAATGGGAAGGTCCATTGACCTCGACGGGATTTTACGGTTTCGGGACGAGTGAGGCCGTAAAGTCCCGCCCAAAGTCTCACGTTCATCACTTTTCATCCCAACCCTGTTTGACGAAAGATCATTGACCTGAAACATTGGCCAGATCTTTCTGGCCGTTCCCGGCGGAGGGATCTTCCAGTCCCGCCCTCCCCCCGCCACGGGGTTCCCCGATGAGCAACAAGAAATCCCATTGACAGCGGCGGGACTGGAAAATCCCACGACTGACCAATAACTGGCCGCCACAGAACATGCCATGGTGAGGGGGCGGGGATAGAAAATCGCACCCGCTGTTTTTCTCTCTCCTGCGTGACCGGCTGAATACTTCCAGCACTTTCTGTTCTTTACTGCAGACTATCCACGGTGTTTTCATTTTGTAGAAATGCTGCTCTGAAAGCCAGTCTCCCACCTTGCACCCTTGGTGGACTGGAGCTCATCTGAAACACTGCAGCCATTATCCTAAGTCATGACCAAGTTCCCTTCACCCCTGTGCTGACTGACCAATGTTGACTCCCTGTCTGACAAAACCTTGATTTTAAAATACTCAGCCGTGCTTTCAAATCCCTATGTGTCCCCGCCCCTCCCTTACTCTATAACCTCCTCCAACCCTCACCTTGCATTTTTGCAATTTTAGCCTCTTGAGCATTCCTGATTTCCTTTGATTCCCCCACTGAAAGTTGTAGGAGCACCACGGTGGCACAGTGATTAACACTGTTGCCTCACAGCGCCAGGGACTAGTTCGATTCCCGGCTTGGGTCACTGTCTGTGCAAAGTCTGCACGTTATCCCCGTGTCTGCGTGGGTTTCCTCCGGGTGCACCGGTTTCCTCCCACAGTCCGAGGGATGTGCTGGTTAGGGTGCATTGGCCATGCTAAATTCTCCCTCAGTGTACCCGAACAGGCGCCGGAGTGTGGCGACTCGGGAGTTTTCACGGTAACTTCATTGCAATTTTAATGTAAGCCTACTTGTGACACTAATAAATAAACCTTCAAGTATCTAAGTTTAAGCTCTGGAATTCCCTTCCTTAAGCTTCTCTGTTTCTGTACCTCTCTCTTCTGCTCTCTCTCTCTCTTCCTTTAAGACACTCCTTAAAATCGACCTCTTTGTTCAAGATTTTGGTCACTGGTTCTAATATCTCCACTTGTGTCTCATTGTCAGATTTTGTTTCATCATGTGCCTTGGGATTTGTCACCACATTGCAGGCATTACGTAAATACAAGTTAGTGTGTTGTTTGACCATTCATTGTAACATTAACCTAACTTTTCATTCTACAAGTGTTACAGAACCGCCTGTATATTTCCATTTCTCTGTTAATAAGACCATAAGATATTGGAGCAGAATTAGGCCATTCGGCCCATGCTCTGCCATTTAATCATGGCTGATAAGTTTACCAACACCATTCTCCCCCTTTTTCTCCGTAATCTTTGATCCCCTTACCAATCAAGAACCTATCTATTTCTATCTTAAATACACCCAATGACCCGGTCTCCTCTGTGGCAATGAATTCCATAGATCCACCACCCTCTATCTGAAGAAATTCCTCCTCATCTCAGTTCTACAAGGTCATCCCTTTACTCTGAGGTTGTGCCCTTGGATTCCAGTCTCTCCTACTAATGGAAACATCTTCCCCACGTCCACTCTATCCAGGCCTTTCAGTATCCTGTAAGTTTCAATGAGATCCCCCCTCATCCTTCTAAACTCCATCGAGTACAGACCCAGAGTCCTCAAACACTCCTCATACGTCAAGCTTTTCATTCCCGGGATCATTCTCATGAACCTCCTCTGATCACTCTCCAAGGCCAGCACATCCTTCCGAACTTGCTCGCAGTATTCTAAATGTGGCCTCGCCAGAGCCTTATAAAGCCTCCTGTTGTATAAGTGGTAATGTCACAAGTGTTCAAAAATTGTCCAAGTTTTCATACTGAAGTTCTTATTCGCTGCCTTGCAATGTGGGACGTTGCTTTATCATTACAGATCAATTTCGTCCCCAGCAAAGCAGGTGCCAGCGCAGAACCCTTGACCCTGCCCCCTCAACACGCTTGCACATGCAAACATCAAAACATATGGCAATAAGGATGGAACCACGTTGGGAGCACAGTCCTCAGTTTGATCTCAGTCCACCAGAGAATCGCAACCTGTTGGGTATGGGGTAAAAAAATGATCTTTGGTGGCATTAGCTACCTGAACACCCCTGCCTGACACTGACACCAATGGAACACAAGACAGGTGGTATAAGTGACCATGTTAAATTTCTCCCCGTATTCCTGATGACAAGTTCAAGGAGGAAAAAGAGTCATAGATAGAATCATAGAGGTTTACAGGCCCTTCGGCTCGACTTGTCCAATCCGCCCTTCTTTTTAACCACTGAGCTAGTTCCAATTGCCCGCATTTGGCCCATGTCCCTCTATACCCATCTTACCCATGTAACTATCTAAATGCTTTTTAAAAGACAAAATTGTGCCCGCGTCTACTACTACCTTTGGCAGCTTGTTCCAGACACTCACCACCCTCTGTGTGAAAAAATTGCCCCTCTGGACACTTTTGTATCTCTCCCCTCTCACCTTAAACCGATGGCCTCTAGTTTTAGACTCCCCTACCTTTGGGAAAAGATATTGACTATCTAGCTGATCTACACCCCTCATTATTTTATAGACCTCTATAAGATCACCCCTAAGCCTCCAACGCTCCAGGGAAAAATGTCCCAGTCTATCCAGCCTCTCCTTATAACTCAAACCATCAAGTCCCAATAGCATCCTAGTAAATCTTTTCTGCACTCTTTCTAGTTTAATAATATCCTTTCTATAAAAGGGTGACCAGAACTATACACAGTATTCCAAGTGTGGCCTTACCAATGTCTTGTACAACTTCAACAAGGCGTCCCAACTCCTGTATTCAGTGTTCTGACCAATGAAACCAAGCATGCCGAATGCCTTCTTCACCACTCTGTCCACCTGTGACTCCACTTTCAAGGAACTATGAACCTGTACTTCTAGATCTCTTTGTTCTATAACTCTCCCCAACAGCCCCTCTCATGATTTCCCAAGTACTTTCCAGTTAATTAAATGCTGTCAAAGTGTAATCCCTATCTAAAGCAGGAAATTTGCAAGCAGCAAGATCCCAATTAGTTAGCAAAAAGTAACCTACACAGGTTGATGTTAACCCAAACAAATGGGACGGTTGAATTCACTGCTTTCTTTGTAATATTTTAACTTCTCACAGCACTAACATGGTAAGGCATAGTCAGTAGTGGCTGGGAGTCTTATTGAATGCACTTAAATCAAAATAAAAACAGAAACTGCTGGAAACACTCAACAGTGTCTATGGAAAGAAAAACAGAGTTAATGTTTTGAATTCAATATGACTCTCTTCAGAACAAGCGATCTATTAATTGTGTGGGAACCCAATTGTATTTTAACCAGGTCTTGAGCAGGGAAGACACTCTGGGTTTGCATTCAGGCTAAAACGGTCAGTCAAATTTATCTACAAGTAAAGTAATTATACAGAAGTAGACAAACATAAGGAACTAGTATTGTAATACTTTACAAATTTTGCCATAAACTATTTTTGAGCAAGAGGTCAAAATCTTATAGTGTCTTCAAAATTAGTTTGTGACTGTGTTTCTGATAAAACATTACACAGTTAATGTTTTCATGAAGACGCTCACATTCTTAGGATAGCATAAAGCGGGGAGCTCTGGATATCAGGATTGCTACCAGTTTGTGGTATTTTATTCCATTAAAGAAGGTGGGTGGAATTTTACAGGAATGATTCCAAATGATTCCAAGAGTTCCTGATCCATTTTTTGGGTGAGTTTTCATGCCCAATCTTATGCACTTAGTCATTGAAAAAATGGTGCAGACTGTGTCTAGCTGCTGCAAGCAGTGGGCTGGGCTTAATTCACCAGCCAGCCTATAGAGGGAGCTACCATGCATGTGCAGACCTTTGATCTGCACATGTTCAATTGCAGCAGCAGGGGTCTGACAGACAGACAGAGATACGTGGATAATTGGAACACGTTCTGGGGAAGGTGGGACCTGTACAGACAGGACGGGGTGCACCTGAACCAGAGGGGCACCAATATCCTCGGAGGGAAATTTGTTACGGCTCTTCAGGGGGGTTTAAACTAATTTGTCAGGGGAGTGGGAAAGGGAGTTGTAGTCCAGAAGTCAGTGAGGGTGGTGAGGTATTGGGGAAGGTATCAGGGTCAAGGGTGGGTACTGGTAGACAGGAAGGTGGGTTGAAGTGTGTCTACTTCAATGCAAGGAGCATCCGGAACAAGGTAGATGAACTTGGGGCGTGGATTGGTACTTGGGACTACGATGTTGTGGCCATTACGGAGACGTGGGTAGAACAAGGACAGGAATGGTTGTTGGACGTTCCGGGGTATAGATGTTTCACTAAGTGTAGGGAAGCTGGTAAAAGAGGTGGAGGAGTGGCATTGTTAATCAAGGATAGTTTAACGGCTGCGGAAAGGCACTTCGTGGGGGATCTGCACACTGAGGTAATATGGGCTGAAGTTAGAAATAGGAAAGGAGCGGTCACGTTGCTAGGAGTTTACTATAGGCCCCCAAATAGTAATAGAGATGTGGAGGAAGAAATTGCTAAGCAGATTATGGATATGTGTGGGGGTCACAGGGTAGTTGTCATGGGGGACTTTAACTTTCCAAGTTAAAGTTCCCCATGGTTAGCACTGCTGCTTCACAGCTCCAGGGTCCCAGGTTCGATTCCCGGCTCGGGTCACTGTCTGTGTGGAGTTTGCACATTCTCCTCGTGTCTGCGTGGGTTTCCTCCGGGTGCTCCGGTTTCCTCCCACAGTCCAAAGATGTGCGGGTTAGGTTGATTGGCCAGGTTAAAAATTGCCCCTTAGAGTCCTGAGATGCGTAGGTTAGAGGGATTAGCGGGTAAAATATGTGGGGGTAGGGCCTGGGTGGGATTGTGGTCGGTGCAGACTCGATGGGCCGAATGGCCTCCTTCTGCACTGTAGGGATTCTATTCGATTCTATTCTTGATTGGAACCTTTGTAGGTCAAATAGTTTGGATGGGGCAGTTTTTCTGCAGTGTGTGCGGGAGGGTTTCCTGACACAATATGTGGATGGGCCGACTAGAGGTGAGGCCACATTGGATTTGGTACTGGGAAATGAACCGGGCCAAGTGTTAGATTTGGTTGTGGGAGAGCAATTTGGAGATAGTGACCACAATTCGGTGTCTTTTGTAATTGCAATGGAGAGGGATAGGGCCGTACGGCAGGGCAAGGTTTACAATTGGGGGAGGGGTAATTATGATGCGATTAGGCAAGAATTAGGGGGCATAAGTTGGGAACAGAAACTGTCAGAGAAAGGAACTAATGAAAAGTGGAACTTTTTCAAGGAACAAATACTGGATGTCCTTGATAGGTATGTTCCTGTCAGGCAGGGAGGAAATGGCCGAGTGAGGGAACCATGGTTCACAAAAGAGGTGGAATGTCTTGTGAAAAGGAAGAGGGAAGCTTATGTAGGGATGAGGAAACAAGGTTCAGATGGCTCGATTGAGGGTTACAAGTTAGCAAGGAATGAGCTGAAAAAGGGGCTTAGGAGAGCTAGGAGGGGACATGAGAAGTCCTTGGCGGGTCGGATCAAGGAAAACCCCAAGGCTTTTTACTCTTATGTGAGGAATAAAAGAATGACCAGGGTGAGGTTAGGGCCGGTCAAGGACAGTAGTGGGAACTTGTGTATGGAGTCAGTAGAGATAGGCGAGGTGATGAATGAATACTTTTCTTCAGTGTTCACCAAGGAGAGGGGCCATGTTTTTGAGGAAGAGAAGGTGTTACAGGCTAATAGGCTGGAGGAAATAGATGTTCGGAGGGAGGATGTCTTGGCAGTTTTGAATAAACTGAAGGTCGATAAGTCCCCTGGGCCTGATGAAATGTATCCTAGGATTCTGTGGGAGGCAAGGGATGAGATTGCAGAGCCTTTGGCGTTGATCTTTGGGTCCTCGCTGTCCACGGGGATGGTGCCAGAGGACTGGAGAATGGCGAATGTTGTTCCTCTGTTTAAGAAAGGGAATAGAAATGACCCTGGTAATTATAGACCGGTTAGTCTTACTTCGGTGGTTGGTAAATTGATGGAAAGGGTCCTTAGGGATGGGATTTACGACAATTTAGAAAGATGCGGATTAATCCGAGATAGTCAGCACGGATTCGTGAAGGGCAAGTCGTGCCTCACAAATTTGATAGAATTTTTTGAGGAGGTAACTAAGTGTGTTGATGAAGGTAGGGCAGTTGATGTCATATACATGGATTTTAGTAAGGCGTTTGATAAGGTCCCCCATGGTCGGCTTATGATGAAAGTGAGGAGGTGTGGGATAGAGGGAAAGTTGGCCGATTGGATAGGTAACTGGCTGTCTGACCGAAGACAGAGGGTGGTGGTCGATGGAAAATTTTCGGATTGGAGGCAGGTTGCTAGCGGTGTGCCGCAGGGATCAGTGCTTGGTCCTCTGCTCTTTGTGATTTTTATTAATGACTTAGAGGAGGGGGCTGAAGGGTGGATCAGTAAATTTGCTGATGACACCAAGATTGGTGGAGTAGTGGATGAGGTGGAGGGCTGTTGTAGGCTGCAAAGAGACATAGATAGGATGCAAAGCTGGGCTGAAAAATGGCAAATGGAGTTTAACCCTGATAAATGTGAGGTGATTCATTTTGGTAGGACTAATTTAAATGTGGATTACAGGGTCAAAGGTAGGGTTCTGAAGACTGTGGAGGAACAGAGAGATCTTGGGGTCCATATCCACAGATCTCTAAAGGTTGCCAGTCAAGTGGATAGAGCTGTGAAGAAGGCCTATAGTGTGTTAGCTTTTATTAACAGGGGGTTGGAGTTTAAGAGCCGTGGGGTTATGCTGCAACTGTACAGGACCTTGGTGGGACCACATTTGGAATATTGTGTGCAGTTCTGGTCACCTCACTATAAGAAGGATGTGGAAGCGCTGGAAAGAGTGCAGAGGAGATTTACCAGGATGCTGCCTGGTTTGGAGGGTAGGTCATATGAGGAAAGGTTGAGGGAGCTAGGGCTGTTCTCTCTGGAGCGGAGGAGGCTGAGGGGAGACTTAATAGAGGTGTATAAAATGATGAAGGGGATAGATAGAGTGAACGTTCAAAGACTATTTCCTCGGGTGGATGGAGCTATTACAAGGGGGCATAACTATAGGGTTCGTGGTGGGAGATACAGGACGGATATCAGAGGTAGGTTCTTTACGCAGAGAGTGGTTGGGGTGTGGAATGGACTGCCTGCAGTGATAGTGGAGTCAGACACTTTAGAAACATTTAAGCGGTTATTGGATAGGCACATGGAGCACACCAGGATGATAGGGAGTGGGATAGCTTGATCTTGGCTTCAGATAAAGCTCGGCACAACATCGTGGGCCGAAGGGCCTGTTCTGTGCTGTACTGTTCTATGTTCTAGAGCTGTCAGGCCCCTGTTACTGCAGCTAGCCTCAGCAAAGCACCCCCCCACCGCAATCGTGGTGGTCCACGGGCAATCGCGAGCCCCACAATGCACACGCATCTTGCCCCCGCCGCCCAGACAGATCACATCCCTGTCCCCTCCCCAATTCAGTCCCGTTGCAGAGTGGCAGCGGGGCTCCCCCTCTCCGCTCAATCTGATTGGTTGTAGAGTGCAAAGCGGATCCCTTTCCCCCTCCCCCCGATCGGGGCTGCCCCTTCATGCCCCACCCCTTCATGCCCTGCCCCCATCGGCCCCACCCCATAGCCCCCCATAATCCCTAGCCCCATAGGTCCCACCCCCATAGGCCCCACCCTCTGGCAATGCCCGGTGGGTAGTGCCAAGGTGCCAACTGGCACTGCCAGGCTGGCATGGCCAAGGGGCAGCACCCTGCCCTTGGCCTCCCCGGGGAGCCTCAGTGGCCTCTGCTTCCACCAGTGAGGCCAACACGAGTGTTCCCCATTCATGGGGAGCAGGTGTATTCCTCGCCAGAGAGAACCTCTCCTGGTGAGGCCAAAAAGGTAAGTGAAGCCCGGGCAATTGAGCGCCCGGCTCACTGAAGAATTGGAAATAATCATTTCAATATATTTAAATAAATTAATCAGCCTCTCGCCCATTTCCGGAGCGTGGAGGTTTCCCCCCACACTCCAAAGCTGTACAGGTTAGGTGGATTAGCCATGCTAAATTGCCCCTTTTTCTTGAAAGAGATGTGCTTGCCAATTCAACGAGTGTTTAACTGTTCACTTGCTGTGACTTTAAAAGACCCAAAAAGACAGGTTTCCTGGAGTTTTTAAAAAGAGTAAAGCATTTCTTATACTTAACCTGGCCTAAAGAAAATGCTCCAACTTTCTCACACACACACTCACTCACTCACATTCACACACACACATTTACACTCACACACACTCACATGCAAAAATTACACGCACACACACTCTTACACACACACTCACTCACAGACACACTCACACATTCACATGCAAAAATTACACGCACACACACATTCACACACACACTCACACATACTCACACACACACGCTCACACACACATTCACACACACACTTGCAAAAATTGCACACACGCACATTCACACACACACACATTCACACACACACTCACACATACTCACACACACACGCTCACACACACATTCACACACACATGCAAAAATTACACACACACACATTCACACACACACACACTTGCAAAAATTGCACACACGCACACACACACACTCATATACACATTCATACACACACGCACACACATGCGCGCAAACACAAACACACACATGTATGCAAACATGCACACACGTACGCACACACATGCACACGCACAAACACACAGAGGCAAAAACGCACACACACGTGCACACGCACATGTGCACACACACAAAAAATATGCACACACACACACACGCACACACACGCACGCACGCACACACAGATTAGTGAATGGGAGGATAGGTTCATCAATTTAAACTCTGGTAAAGTTGAAGGGTATATGGCTCTTGGAGCTTGGTGATTTGGCTGGCATCAGGTTGGCCCTCCTGGGTTTGGTGCTGAGGTGATTTAAAGCTGCACTGGACACATTAACTATTCTTCCAGAGACAGCAGCTACCAGGTTGAATCTTTTAAAAGGGTGTCTGCCTGTGGCACATATATTTTCAAAATAAAATTGCCGATTGCCTTCCTTCAGTATGTATTAAATGTTTTTAATCTTATTCACGGGGTCACAGTTAGTGAACAAGGCCGATTTCAATCTTGCGGCCCACTGAGATGAAGGAGAGCCATTCATGCAGCCACTCACTGGCCTAGGTTGTCCCTCACTGCGCTATACTGACTCTATGTTTCGTGATGGAGGACAGGATTTAAGGCAGAGAGAGAGAGAGAGAGAGTGAAATGTTCCCATATCGCTGCATAAAAGCAGCTCTGTCACCGTCACAGTCAAGTTATGGGGCGGCACGGTGGCACACTGGTTACCACTACTGCCTCACAGCACCAGGGACCCCGGTTCGATTCCCGGCTTGGGTCGCGTTCTTTGCGGAGTCTGCACGCTCTCCCCGTGTCTGCGTGGGTTTCCTCCGGGTGCTCCGGTTCCCTCCCACAGTCCGAAAGACTTGCGGGTTAGGGTGCATTGGGCCGTGCTAAATTCTCCCTCTGTGTACCCGAACAGGTGCCAGAGTGTGGGGATTTTCACAGTAACTCCATTGCAGTGTTAATGCAAGCCTACTTGTGACGAATAAATAAATGAATTGGCATACCCCTTGAACTTTCACACGCATTCCTTTAACGCTACAAATTACTCATTCTGCACACTGTTGCTCTTCCTGCTCCCTTGCCGCTGTACCAACTCTCCCCTCCCCTCCTGCTCAGCTCCCAGAACTCCAAATATGTGGGATTGCTTATCTTCCCGTCTGAAGACAGTCTGCAATTTTATTTTGCAAATATAAACTCGCTGTCAGCTTCTTAATTTGTCTTGTTTTTTTTCCCCTTAATCCTTTCAATCTTAATGGCATCCTGTATTACCAGTCTTCACCCTTCACCTAGATTCCTGCACACTAAGAAATCTTTTGTCCAATCCTAATAAACGTAACTAAACCCACAGACCTGTCACCTCCCACATATTCCCCGTGATAGTCATTACTCCTGTGGCCAAGCTCTGCCGCTGCAAATTCAGTACATTTTCAATCCCTGTCGCTAATTTTCTCAATATCGCAACTATTGAGCTGCTGATCCCAGCAGAACTGGAATTGAACCTGCGTCTTAAATTAAAAGTCTCAACACCCGGCGCTGAAACCAGAGAACTGAGATAAGCTTGTAATTGGTATGGGAGATCCGGTGGTAATGTTAGTGGACTAGCAATCCAGAAGCCAAGATCTGGGGACCTGGGTTCGAATCCCACCACAGAGGGTGATGGAGTGTTAGATTCAATAGATCTGCCAGTCGCTGTAATGGTGAACAATCATGGATAGTACAAATCCGAGCAAAAATCCATCGGGTTGACTAATGCCATCCTTACCCGAGCTGGCCTACATATAACCCCAGACCCACAGCAATGACCCTTAACTGCCCCTCTGAAATGGCCCTGGCGAGCCACTCAGCTCAAGGGCAATTAGGAATAGGCAACAAATGCTGGGCTTTGCCAGTGATGCCCATGTCCAAAAAAGAAGAGGGGCGGCATGGTGGCACAGTGGTTAGCACAGTGGTTAGTGGTTAGAATCATAGTGTCATAGTTTTACAGCACAGAAAGAGGCCCTCTGGCCCATCACATATTGCTGGCCATCAAGCACCTATCTATTCTGGGTGGCACGGTGGCACAGTGGTTAGCGCTGCTGCCTCATAGTGCCAGGGACCTGGGTTCGATTCCCGGCCTGGGTCACTGTCTGCGTGGAGTTTGCACATTCTCCCCGTGTCTGTGTGGGTTTCCTCCAGGTGCTCCGGTTTCCTCCCACAGTCCAAAGATGTGCGGGTTAGGTGGATTGGCCATGCTAAATTGCCCCTTAGTGTCAGGGGGACTAGCTAGGGTAAATGCATGGGGTTATGGGGATAGGGCCTGGGTGGGATTGTGGTCGGTGCAGACTCGATGGACCGAATGGCCTCCTTCTGCACTGTAGGGATTCTATGATATTCTAATCCCATTTTCCAGTATGATAAAAGCAAAATACTGCGGATGCTGGAATTGGAAACAAAAAGATAAAATGCTGGAAGGGTCATCTGGATTCAAAAACGTTGGTTCGATTCTCTCCCCACAGATGCTGTCAGACCTGCTGAGATTTTCCAGCATTTTCTGTTTTTGTCCCATTTTCCGGTATTTGACCCATAGCTGAATGCTATAGCATTTCACCTGGTCATCTAAATGCTTCTTAAATGTTGTTCAATGACCTTCCCTCCATCATAAGGTCAGAAGTGGAGATGTTCTCTAATGATTGCACAATGTTCAGCACCATTTGCGACTCTTCAGATACAGAAGCAATCCATGTCCAAATACAACAAGACTTGGACAGCAACCTTGGGCTGATACGTGGTCATTAACATTCACGCCACACAAGTGCCAGGCAATGACCATCTCCAATAAGAGAGAATCTAACTGTTGCCGCTTGACTTTCAATGGTATTATCATCACTGAATCCCCCACTATCAACAGCTAGTGGTTACCATTGGTCAGAAACTGAACTGGAGAACCCACATAACTATGAGGCAACAGAGCAGGTCAGAGGCTCATCTCCTGCTTCCCCAAAGCCTGTCCAAAGCCTGTCCACAAGGCACAAGCCAGGAGTGTGATGGAATACTCCCCACTTGCCTGGATGAGTGCAGCTCTAACAACACTCAAGAAGCTCGACACCATCCAGGACAAAGCAGCCCACTTGATAGGCACCACATCTACAAATACTCACTTCCTCCACCACTGACGCACAGTGACAGCAGTGTGTACCATCTACAAGATGCACTGCAGCAACTCACCAAGGCTCGTTCGACAGCACCTTCCAAACTCACGACCCCTATGACCTGGAAGGACAAGGGAAAGCAGACGCATGGGAACACCACCAACTGCAAGTTCCCCTCCAAGCCACTCACCATCCTGACTTGGAATCAAATCATTGTTCCTTCTCTGTCGCTGGAACTCCCTTCCTAACCTACACCACATGGCTTACAGTGGTAGAAGATGGCAGCTCATCACCACCTTCTCAAGAACATAGAACAGTACAGCACAGAACAGGCCCTTCGGCCCACGATGTTGTGCTGAGCTTTATCTGAAACCAAGATCAAGCTATCCCACTCCCTATCATCCTGGTGTGCTCCATGTGCCTATCCAATAACCGCTTAAATGTTCCTAAAGTGTCTGACTCCACTATCACTGCAGGCAGTCCATTCCACACCCCAAATAGAGCAATAAGGAATGGGCAAAAAATGCTGGTCCAGCCAGCAATGCGCTGACCCTGTGACATAATTTTAAAAATTGATTTGAAATCATTTTCAGGTTGGTATGATACTATGTATAGTGGCATTTTCTATATATAATAGCGATTAGTACAGTTATTATTGGTAATTATTACTTACACTTTATCAATGCAGTGATTAATGCATTTAGTGCTCTATTTATTTGAATTGCGAGCTACAGCGACCACATCTGCAGTAATGTTGGCTGCTTGAAAAACTCCGGCTCAGAGTTGATGAGCTGGAGTCTGAGCTTCAAACACTGAGGCACATCCGGGAGGGGGAGACTTACCTGGACACTGTGTTTCAGGAGGCAGTCACACCTGTCAGAGTAAATAGTTTAAATCCTGCCAGTGGCCAGGGACAGCAGGGTGTGACTGCAAGTCAGGCAGGTAAAGGGAACCAGCAGTCAGGAACTCAGGAGCCTCAGCCCTTGACCCTGTCCAACAGGTACGAGGCACTTGCTCCCTGTGTGGATGGCAAACAGGGCTGCAGGAAGGATGAGTCAGCTGACCAAGGCACCATGGTTCAGCAGGCCATTCAAGGGGAGGAAGTAAATAGGCAAGTTGTAGTTGTAGGGGATTCTATTATCAGGGGGATAGATAGGATCCTTTGTGAGCAGGATAGAGTGTCCCGCATGGTATGTTGCCTGCCCGGTGCTAGGGTGCGGGACATCTCTGACCGGCTTGAAAGGATACTGGAGAGGGAGGGGGAGGATCCAGTTGTTGTGGTCCATGTTGGTACCAACAACATAGGCAAGTCTAGGAAAGAGGACCTGTTTAGAGATTATAAAGAGCTAGGATTCAAATTAAAAAACAGGTCCTCAAGGGTCATAATCTCCGGATTACTGCCCGAGCCACGTGCAAATTGGCATAGGGAGGCAAGAATAAGGGAAGTTAACACGTGGCTGAAAGAGTGGTGTGGGAAAGAAGGGTTCTTTTTCATGGGACACTGGCATCAGTTTTGGGGCAGGGGGGACCTATACCGTTGGGATGGTCTCCACCTGGACCGAGCTGGGATCAGTGTTCTGGCGAAGAGAGTAAATGGGGTGGTCAATAGGACTTTAAACTAGAGATTGGGGGGGAAGGGAAAGTCAGGGAACCAAGAGGTGAAGGAATCAGTGGGAAGCGTAGCTGCTTAGGATTACAAAAAATCACGAAAAGACAGCACTCAGGAGAGGTTACGATAGTCCCCATCTCACAAAATATGACACAGTGTCTGGAAAGGCTCAGTAAACCAAGGTCCACCACACTACGAAAACAAAAAGGGACGGTCAATAGGGAATTAAAGGTGCTATATTTAAATGCCCGCAGTGTCCGGAACAAGATAGATGAGCTTGTGGCCCAGATTGTGACTGGCAGGTATGATGTGGTAGGCATCACAGAGACGTGGTTGCAGGGGGTTCAGGACTGGCAGTTAAACATCCAGGGATTCACAACCTATCGAAAAGACAGAGGGGTGGGTAGAGGGGGCGGGGTTGCCTTGTTAATTAGAAATGAAATTAAATCAATAGCACTAAACGACATAGGGTCAGACGATGTGGAGTCTGTGTGGGTAGAGTTGAGGAACCACAAAGGCAAAAAAACCATAATGGGAGTTATGTACAGGCCTCCTGACAGTGGTCAGGACCAGGGGCACAAAATGCACCACGAAATAGAAAGGGCATGTCAGAAAGGCAAGGTCACAGTGATCATGGGGGATTTCAATATGCAGGTGGACTGGGTAAATAATGTTGCCAGTGGACCCAAAGAAAGGGAATTCATTGAATGTTTACAGGATGGCTTTTTGGAACAGCTTGTGATGGAGCCCACGAGGGAACAGGCTATTCTGGACTTAGTGTTATGTAATGAGCCAGACGTGATAAAAGATCTTAAAGTAAGGGAACACTTAGGAAGCAGTGATCATAATATGGTAGAATTCAGTCTGCAATTTGAAAGAAGGAAGGCAGAATCAGATGTGAAGGTTCTACAGTTAAATAAAGGTAATTACAGGCGCATGAGGGAGGAACTGACAAAAATCGACTGGAAGCAGAGCCTAGTGGGAAAGACAGTAGAACAGCAATGGCAGGAGTTTCTGGGAGTAATTGAGGACACAGTGCAGAGGTTCATCCCAAACAAAAGAAAGGTTATCAGAGAGGGGATTAGGCAGCCATGGCTGACAAAGGAAGTCAGGGAATGCATCAAGGCAAAAGAGAGAGCCTATAATGTGGCAAAGAGTAGTGGGAAGTCAGAAGATTGGGAAGGCTATAAAAACAAACAGAGGATAACAAAGAGAGAAATAAGGAAGGAGAGGATCAAATATGAAGGTAGGCTAGCCAGTAACATTAGGAATGATAGTAAAAGTTTCTTTAAATACATTAAAAACAAACGGGAGGCAAAAGTAGACATTGGGCCGCTCCAAAATGACGCTGGTAATCTAGTGATGGGAGACAAGGAAATAGCTGAGGAACTTAATAAGTACTTTGCGTCAGTCTTCACAGTAGAAGACATGAGTAATATCCCAACAATTCAGGAAAGTCAGGGGGCAGAGTTGAATATGGTTGCCATCACAAAGGAGAAAGTGCTAGAGAAACTAAAAGGTCTGAAAATTGATAAATCTCCGGGCCCAGATGGGCTACATCCTAGAGTTCTAAAGGAGATAGCTGAAGAAATAGTGGAGGCGTTAGTTATGATCTTTCAAAAGTCACTGGAGTCAGGGAAAGTCCCAGAGGATTGGAAAATCGCTGTTGTAACCCCACTGTTCAAGAAGGGAACAAGAAAAAAGATGGAAAATTATAGGCCAATTAGCCTAACCTCAGTTGTTGGCAAAATTCTAGAATCCATCGTTAAGGATGAGATTTCTAAATTCTTGGAAGTGCAGGGTCGGATTAAGACAAGTCAGCATGGATTTAGTAAGGGGAGGTCGTGCCTGACAAACCTGTTAGAGTTCTTTGAAGAGATAACAAATAGGTTAGACCAAGGAGAGCCAATGGATGTTATCTATCTTGACTTCCAAAAGGCCTTTGACAAGGTGCCTCACGGGAGACTGCTGAGTAAAATAAGGGCCCATGGTATTCGAGGCAAGGTACTAACATGGATTGACGATTGGCTGTCAGACAGAAGGCAGAGAGTTGGGATAAAAGGTTCTTTCTCAGAATGGCAACCGGTGACAAGTGGTGTCCCGCAGGGTTCAGTGTTGGGGCCACAGCTGTTCTCTTTATATATTAACGATCTAGATGACGGGACTGGGAGCATTCTGGCCAAGTTTGCCGATGATACAAAGATAGGTGGAGGGGCAGGTAGTATTGAGGAGGTGGGGAGGCTGCAGAAAGATTTAGACAGTTTAGGAGAGTGGTCCAAGAAGTGGCTGATGAAATTCAACGTGGGCAAGTGCGAGGTCGTACACTTTGGAAAAAAGAATAGAGGCATGGACTATTTTCTAAACGGTGACAAAATTCATAATGCTAAAGTGCAAAGGGACTTGGGAGTCCTAGTCCAGGATTCTCTAAAGGTAAACTTGCAGGTTGAGTCCGTAATTAAGAAAGCAAATGTAATGTTGTCATTTATCTCAAGAGGCTTGGAATACAAAAGCAGGGATGTACTTCTGAGGCTTTATAAAGCACTGGTTAGGCCCCATTTGGAGTACTGTGAGCAATTTTGGGCCCCACACCTCAGGAAGGACATACTGGCACTGGAGCGGGTCCAGCGGAGATTCACACGGATGATCCCAGGAATGGTAGGCCTGACATACGATGAACGTCTGAGGATCGTGGGATTATATTCATTGGAGTTTAGGAGGTTGAGGGGAGATCTGATAGAAACTTACAAGATAATGAACGGCTTAGATTGGATGGACGTAGGGAAGTTGTTTCCATTAGCAGGGGAGACTAGGACGCGGGGGCACAGCCTTAGAATAAAAGGGAGTCACTTTAGAACAGAGATGAGGAGAAATTTCTTCAGCCAGAGAGTGGTGGGTCTGTGGAATTCATTGCCACAGAGGGCTGTGGAGGCCGAGACGTTGAGCGTCTTCAAGACAGAAATTGATAAATTCTTGATTTCTCGAGGAATTAAGGGCTATGGGGAGAGAGCGGGTAAATGGAGTTGAAATCAACCATGATTGAATGGTGGAGTGGACTCGATGGGCCGAATGGCCTTACTTCCGCTCCTATGTCTTATGGTCTTATGGTCTTAATATTGCCTGGCTTTAAGTTGGTTGCCATTTTGCATGCATGCATGTGTGGACATGGGCAGGCTCATGTTGGTCTTTGTCCAATATTTCCGGCCTCTGCCAGTGTCCACCCTACTTTATGTAGAACGTGAGGTAAAGGAATGAGCCAGTCCTGACAAAATACTAACTCAGTTCCTCTCTTCTCTCCGAGGGTGCTGCCTGCGCTGGGAGTATTTCCAGCATTTTCTTGTTACCATTCAGCCCAGCTGGTCTATGTTGACGTCCATACTGCAGATGAGCCCCCTCCCATCCCTCACCCCACCACCCTACTTCATTGCATCCTATCAGTGGTTCAGTTGGTAGCTCTCTTATCTCGGAGCCAGAAGGCAGTGGGTTCAATTCCCATTCCAGAGACTTAGAGCACAAACCCAAGGCTGACATCCCAGCGGAGGGACTACTGAGGGAGTGCTGCAGCCTCATCTGCCCCCTCAGGGAGGACATAACAGATCCCACCGCACTAGGGCGGCACGGTGGTTAGCACTGCTGCCTCACAGCATCAGGGACCTGGGTTTGATTCCCGGCTTAGGTCATTGCCTGTGAGGACTCTGCACGTTCTCCCAGTGTCTGCGTGGGTTTCCTCCGGGTGCTCTGGTTTCCTCACACAGTCCAAAGATGTGCAGATTAGGTGGATTGGCCATGCTAAATTGCCCCTTGGCGTCAGGGAGACTCGCTAGGGTAAATGCATGGGGTTGTTGGGATAGGGCCCGATGGGATTGTGGTCAGTGCGGACTTGATGACCGAATGGCCTCCTTCTGCACTGTAGGATTCTCTGATTCTATGATATTTCAAAGAAGAGTTGGTGGGTTATCCCTGTTTATCCCTCGCTCGACGTCACAAAGACAGATTAGCTGGCCATTTTATGGGAGCCTGCTGTGTGCAATTTAGCTTTTGCATTTCCTACATTACAACAGTGCCTCCACTTCAGAAGTACTCCATTGACTAGATAGCTCTTCAGGGTGCCCTGATGTTGTGAAACGGACTGTATAAATGCAAGTTTTTCTTTCTATCAGCATAATCCTTCTATTCCTTTCCCACTCATGTACGCATCCAACTTCATCTTAAATGCATCGATGCCATTTGCCTCAACCACTTCATGTGATAGTATGTTCCCTTTTCTACTCACTTTCTGAGGAAATGTATAGTTTGTTGTAATGGGAATTGTGTATGGTGTCGAATGGGAAATGTGTAAGGTGTTGTAATGAGAAATGTGTAGTGTGCTGCAATGGCAAATATGTATGGTGTTGCAATGGGAAATGTGTAGTTTGTTGTAATGGGAATGTGTAGGATGCTGTAATGGTGAATGTGTATGGGGTTGTAAATGGAATTGTGTCATTTGTTGCAATGGGGAAGTGTGTACTATGTTGCAATGAGAAATGTGTGTGGTGTTGTAATGGGAAATGTGTAGTTTGTTGTAATGGGTATCGTGTATGGTGTTATAATGGGAAATGTGTAATTTGTTGTAATGGGAAAGATGTAGCTTGTTGTAATGAGAAGTTTGTAGTGAAATGGGAAATGTTCATGGTGTTGGAATGTGTAGTGTGCAATTTGTTGTAATGGGAAGTGTGTATGGTGTCAAATGGGAAATGTGTAGGATGCTGGAATGGAAAATATTTGGGTCTGTAATGGATGACTGACTCGAAACGTTGGCGCTATTCTCTCTCCACAGATGCTGTCAGACCTGCTGAGATTTTCCAGCGTTTTCTGTTTTTGTATCACATGAATCATGTCGCACTCTGAGGTGCTTTAATACAATCAAGGAAATATTACAAACATTTTACAATGGTCCTTACAAATGTTGCACTGTTATTTTAAAGATTGACTACATAGAACAAGTTGCATTCCGAGGTGCTTCAGTACAAGTGGGATACCTGTGATATTCACTGTATGCATTCAGTGAGTGATTCAGCCTGAGAAGGTTCTGCTCCCCTCAGTTCATTGTGGTTGAAAGGTCTTAGAGATAGACCTTCCCCATTGCGCCCCTGTGGCAGCTGCCCCGAGCTTTAGTGCATCCCTCAGCACATAGTCCTGGGCTTTGGAATGTGTCAGTCTACAACACTCGGTCGAGGACAATTCCTTGCACTGGAAG
Source organism: Mustelus asterias (assembly GCF_964213995.1). NCBI lineage: Eukaryota > Metazoa > Chordata > Chondrichthyes > Carcharhiniformes > Triakidae > Mustelus > Mustelus asterias. The sequence goes on from NC_135828.1 coordinate 22,160,291, forward strand.
ATCAACAAGTATCAGGCAGACCAAAGAGCGTCCTACACTGAGTTGACGATCCCCCAGCGATAGGTGATGTTTGTCTCGGGGTGTGCGTTCCTGGGAACAGCCCATAGAGCACAGAGTCCTGCGTCACGGAGCTGCTCAGGATGAATGTGGTTGACTCTCAAATGCCTTCTGAAATGGCCTAGCAAGCCATTCTGTTTAAGGACAGTCAGGGATGGGCAACAAATCTTTTTTTTGTACTTTTCCAATTCAATCAAATCAAATCCAATTCAGAGTCTCAACAAGTTGAGACATTTCTGATCCAAGCTGACAAAGACAGGGCAAGCGACCAAATCACCCTGTCCTGGGCCTGATCGACATGAGCCAAGCTGATTGGAGGAGGGAAAGCAATTCCTCCTCAAAGACTTGAGCTCATTTGCATCTTAGCCAAAAGGCCGAGATGCCGCTTTTAGAAATTGCTTCATATGAAACTTCAGTGTAACCTAATGACCTCAACCAAGTGCAGCGGCACGGTAGCCCAGTGGTTAGCACTGCTGCTTCACAGCTCCAGGGTCCCGGGTTCGATTCCCGGCTCGGGTTACTGTCTGTGTGGAGTTTGCACATTCTCCTCGTGTCTGCGTGGGTTTCCTCCAGGCGCTCCGGTTTCCTCCCACAGTCCAAAGATGTGCAGGTTAGGTTGATTGGCCAGGTTAAAAATTGCCCCTTAGAATCCTAAAATTAGTAGGTTAGAGGGATTAGCGGGTAAATATATGTGAGGGTACGCCTGGGTGGGATTGTGGTCGGTGCGGACTCGATGGGCCGAATGGCCTCCTTCTGCACTGTAGGGTTTCTATGATTCTATGATCTTAGCCAAAAGGCCGAGAAGCTTGCTGCCCCAACCAGCGACACCTGGATCCCATGAATGAATAGAAAAAAAATCAGATTTCCTCCCTCTGGTTTCCTCCCACACTTCAAAGATGTGCTGGTTAGGTGAATTGACTATGCTAAATTGCACCTTAGTGTTAGAGAGACTAGCAGGGTAAATACGTGGGGTTACGGAGATAGGGCCTGGGTCAGATTGTGGTTGGTGCAGGCTCGATGGGCCAAATGGCCTCCTTCTGCACTGTAGTGATTCTATGATTCTAAACCTTGAGCTTATTGGATGGTGGAGCAGGCTCAAGGGGCCAAATGACCTACTCTTGCTCCTGAATTCTAAATTCATATGTTTATTAAAAGTGCGGTATACATGCAAGGCGCAGTGTTTACAATTGCTGGGGTTTTTTAAAAATAATTGTTTTTAAATAGCACACATAGATCGAAGCTACACAGAAACGTACAAAACTCCTCCAACAAACAACCTGTTTCTCCTATTCCCCCTGAGATTAGATTACTAGCATTTTCCAGGGACAAAACACTGAGGGCTGTCAACACTGAAGATCAAGGTTAGCACATGAGGTTTGTCTCTGTAAAGAGAGAGAGAAAGGCAGATTCTCCAAGTACTGAAACATTGAGACCTTGCTTATTTTTTAAAGAGTAGGGCTCATCAAAAATAAGCGTATTTTTTCTTTTTAAGATTCAGAATTAGGCAAGACGTGACAATTAGTCTCCTCTCCCTTTCCCTTAGCTCATGCTGCAGGAAGTCCCGCCCAGGTGATCTTGTGATGAATGAATGAAAGGGGTTACTATCGGCCAAACAGGAGTTAGACTTAGCCAAGTGCAACACTCGGGCAGAACAATCTGGCTTTTGATTGCAAAAGATCAAAGTGAACGAGAGGGCATTGCTCCCCGTCCCATCCATCTTATTAGCACATATAATTAAATCCCCCCCCGACTCCTGGGGTTACATGTTCATTAATGTTCATTACTTATACACTGAAGTGCTTTCAATCATGTAGCATTAACTAGCAGCAGCGCTGAGAAATTAGCTCTTTATACAGTATGAGACTTTACGGTTTGCAGACAAAATTGTTGCCCAATTTCACTCATGATAAATATGCCAAAAGGTAAATGTATTATTTTCTGGCATTAAAAAATAGCCCCCTCCCCTCCCCTCTAATAACGAGGAGGTTGCTGAGGCGTTGAGTCCGACTGCAATTTATTATCTGTGAAACCAACTCTCCAAAGAAATCCAGACAATTTTAAAACGTGTCTGATTCGGGGTGCAATAAATGTAGCAAAAACAAAAAAAAATGTATCAAGTTAAAACAATAACCAGGGCTGAGAAAAAAAATGAGGTTTTATTTTAATCGCATGATATAATGGGGGGGTGGATAAAGAAACTTTTTTTTAGGGGCGAAATGAAGATTTTTGGGGAGAAAAAAACCTTAAAATGGCAAATGCATGGTGAATTGGTGGGCGCTAGGACCTGCAGGAAATCCTGGCACAATGACCTACATTTCCTTGGGTTACTGCAGGCCATTGACTTCTCTTCTTAAGGTACAGTAATGAGATGCTTAACTTGCCTGGAAGAGGAGGAGAGGGGGGAAAGGGAACGCAAAAGGGGGGGATGTAGCAATGAGTGAAATTGCGCCCTCCCAGAGTCAAATATGTTGCATTTTCTCTTAACTGGGCTGAAGCCACTGGATTTAAAAGAAATAGCAAGACATGGGTTGAAATTCAATTCATTCCACCCTCCATTTCTTGCCAGGATTGCGTTGCGCATATATTAGAAGTGTAATTGCATGTGTGAGAGTGTTGCAAGTCTAACATGCCACCAATGTAGAACCAATCAGAGCTGGGGCGTGGTGGTACCAAGCCTAGCATGACCAATGAATGCAATGCAGTTCTGTCTTCCGAAAAGTAACAACCCAGCTGCTTTATTGATCATCTGCTATATTTTCCCCACTTGTTTCCCCCCGTCTTCCTCATCCTCCGGCAAGCAAGAGAGCATTGCAGTTTACCAACGTGGTTTTTTTTAAAAAAGGGGTGGGCTATAGGGAAGAGAAGAGCTGAAATATTTTGCAGTTTTTTTTGTTTTGTGTGTCTGTGTGTATGCATGTCCTGATCTCTCTGCAACATGACCAGCGCCAGTACCGAACCCGCCACCTCGCCGGAATTCATGGATGACCGGCCGGTGGATGATTCCTTCGACACCAGCTACAAGGAGAAGCAAGGGGCCAAGCCGCCCAGGAGGCTGGTCTGGCGGAATATCATCCTGATGGGTGCTCTGCACTTCGCCGCCTTCTACTCTCTTGTCCTGGTACCTTTCGTTAAACCTCTAACCTGGCTGTGGGGTAAGATCGCCTCTTCCTTCCTTCCTCCCTCCTGTTAATAACTTGCGCTTAATTCTAAGAACAAATGCAAAAAAATTGTATTTTCCTTCCAACCCCTTCCCCTTTAAATAAATGTAACGTATTACGAGATGCAATTGTATGTTGTTCAATAAATAACTGCAGTTTCGGAATAAATTTCATATTTTTATTTGGGGGGGGGAGAGTTAAAACTAATGCGACTGCAATTTTAGCTCCTTTTAAAATGAACCATTTTAATTCCACTCCCTTTTTTAAAGAAATGCAATTTCAACTCCCTTTCCAAAATAAAAATTGCATTTTCTCTTTAACTCCCTTTTTAAATGCAATTTAACTCTTATTCCACTCCCTTTTTTAAAAAAAAATGCAATCGCTTTTTCCCCCCAAAATAAACACTTATTTCCCCCCCCCCCCCCCCCCTTTTGGTTTCCTGGTTTAAAATAAATGCAATTTGTATATTTTTTTGCTTTCCACCCAAGGCCCTGTGATGATGCAGCAACATTGGTTATTGGGGTTTTTTTCATTTTTTTTTTAAAAAGCGAAAATAAATGCAGAGATAACCCTCAAAATTGAATGTGAATGTAGTGGGAAGTGTGTCAGAGATGCAGCTGGATTTTGTTTCAGTTTGATCTCTGTGCAGCTTTCTCAATGGCGCACGCTTTCCATATTTTGCTGCGTATTTTGAGAGCCTTCGCAATGTGTCTTTTGTTCTTCCTCTTAAAGGGGATGAGAATGGGCTGCCGAGACAAAATGGTTGCATGTTTGGACGAGGCTTGCGTTTGTGGTTCTCTCTCTCTCTCCCTCTCTCTCTTCTTCTACCCTCTCTAAATCAGTAATAAAAGGAAATGTAACTTTGTGTGTGTTTCTTTTTGTTTTGTTAATTCCTGTGCAGCCTCCGTTTGCTTCTTGCTCAGTGCCCTTGGGGTGACAGCTGGAGCGCACCGACTGTGGAGTCACCGGTCATACACAGCCACTACACCCCTCAGAGTGTTCCTGGCCATTGCAAACTCAATGGCTTTCCAGGTAATCAACCCCGGGGATGTGGCCTGCTTTGCTTTGTAGAAAGCAGACATGGAGGGGAGGGGAGGGTGGAGGGTTGGTGTGAGATGGGGAACAATCTCTATTAGCTAATCTTTTGGGGTAGGGGCATGTAACCCCACCCCCCCAAAAAAAAATTGAACAGGGTGGTAGTGAGACACCGCCCCCACTCCCTCGGTGGTTAATTCCTGTAGCGTAACCTTAGCCAAAGCACCCTGAACACTGCAGGCTGTGTGATGGAAGATTTCATTTACAGAAACGTTTCATACCCTGTGACTGCTGTTTTTTCAGCAGATACTGCCCTCCTTTAAAAGTGTTAGATAATATGTAAACGCAAACTCATGCATGCGTTCACTGGCGCACACACCTAGAGGGCATCAAGTTCCCATATGTCTGACACATGCAGACTTCTGTGGTAAATGTTCCATTATTTATGTTTTTATCAGTAGCTTCCACTCCCATAGTAGCCTCGCATTCGCTTTCAAATCCCTCCGTGCATTGGAAGCAGCTCAGAGAAGGTATACTGGACCAAGTCCCTTTCAAAATTGGGCAGCATGGTGGCACAGTGGGTAGCACTTGTGTCTCAGTGCCAGGGACCCGGGTTTAATTCCCGGCTTCGGTCACTGTCGGTGTGGAGTTTGCATGTTCTCCGTGTCTGCGTGGGTTTCCTCCCACAGTCTGAAAGACAGGCTGATTTTAGAATAGGGGCCGGAGTGTGGCGATTTGGGGGATTTTCACAGTAACGTCACTGCAGTGGTCATGTAAGCCTACTTATGACACACATAAATTTTTAAGGACCTGGGTTCGATTCTGGCCTCGGGTCTGTGTGGAGTTTGTACGTTCTCCCTGTGTCTGTGTGGGTTTCCTCCCAGATGTTCCAGTTTCCTCCCACAGTACAAAGATGTGCGGGTTAGGTTAATTGGCCATGCTCAATTGCCCTTTAGTGTCAGGGGGACTAGCAGGGTAAATACATGGGGTTACTGGGATAGGGTGGTATTGTCAGTACAGGCTCGATGGGCAGAATGGCCCCCTTCTGCACTGTAGGGATTCTCTGAAGACCTGGATTGAGCAGGTTTGCCTTGAGGAAAGGTTGGGTATTTAGGCTTGTACCTGCTGTACTTTTAGAGTAAGAAGTGGCTTGATTGAAACCTTTAAGATCCTGAGGGGTCCTGGCAGGGTGGATGTGGAGAGAATGTTTCCTCTTTTTTGGAAGAATTTAGAACTAGGGGTCATTGTTTGAAAATAAGGACCACCCGTTTAAGTTGAGGCAAAAATATTTTTCAGTGGGTCACGAGTCTCGAACTCTCCCTGTGTAAAGGTGGTGAAAGCAGAGTCTTTGAACATGGTTAAGACAGAGGTGGATAGATTCTTGATGAGCAAGGGTATTGGGAGTGGGCTAGATGCAGATTTGAGGTTACTATCAGATCAGCCATGATCTTATTGAATGGTGGAGCAGGCTTGAGGGGCTGAATAGCCCCTACTGCTGCTGCTCCTTGTTCATTTGTTCACTCTTCCTCTAGCCCTCTCAGGTTTGTGTATCTCTGATCCTGACCATTCGGGGTGGCACAGGGGTTAGCACTGCTGCCTCTCAGTGCCAGGGACCTGAGTCTCATTATGGGCTTGGGTCACTGTCTGTATGGTGTCTGCGTGAGTTTCCTCTGGGTGCTCTGGTTTCCTCCCACAGTCCGGAAGAGGTGCTGGTTAGATGCACTGGCTGTGCTAAATTCTCCCTCTGTGTACCCGAACTGCGCCGGAGTGTGGTGACTAGGGGACTTTCACAGCAACTTCATTGCAGTGTTAATGTAAGCCTACTTTTGACACAAATAAACTTTAAAACTTTGTACACCTTCCATTTTCTTTGCTCAACAGTCCCAAAGTTTTGGAATTGCCTCTTTTTTTTAAATGGCACCTTTAAAAACCCCTCTTTTTTTTTTCCCCCCAAGCCTATGCTTTCACCAGTTTTTGTTTTAATATCTTGTGTGACTTGCTGTCAAACTTTGCTTCTGTACGGTATCCCTTGGGACCTTGCAATATTTTAAAGGTTATACATGAATGCAAATTCTATGAATAATCCATTGTGGTGTTATTAAGATGCTTGTGCACCTTAGCATCAGCGCTGTCGAGTGGGGAAACCCCCAGCACTTCCTTTTTTTTCTCAAACTGGCCCAGCATTCTTTGAGGGCAAATCGTCATCTGATTGGTCCGCAGCCCAAAACTGCGAAATATGTTTTCAACTTTTCCAGGCGGTGCTAATCTGACAGACATCCTGTGTCTTATCAACAGGATGCACGTGACTGGTAGCCCTCGTCCATTTAAAATGGCCCCCTCATTTCACATCTGATGTCCTAGTTTGGCATAATGTGTGTGGGCATGTGCGATTTTGCATGCAGATGGCCTCCCTCTGCCTGTCGCATTAGCTCAAGGCTTTTCCTTGACTGACCCACTGAACCTCTTCGCAGTAGTTTTTTTCTCTCTGCTTCCTATAACAATGGTACAGTGTGTGCAGTAATGTAACAGTTCCCCTGTGAAGTGTACATGAGTATGTACTGTCTGTAAGTCTTGGACATGGTGTTCTGTTATAAGACACAATACAGTTGCCTGATATCATAGACAAACAGGGTCCTGCCTCTTGTGCAGTGCCTCCTATTGTGTCCTGTATAAGTCGATTGTGGTACGATAACCTAGTGACAAAAGGTACGGCATATCATAGAATCCACAGAGTGCAGAAGGAGGCCATTTGGCCCATTAAGCCTGCACCAACAACAATCCCACCCAGGCCCTTTCCTGCTAGTTCCCCTGATGCTAAGGGGCAAATTTAGCATGGCCAATCCACCTAACCCATACTACTTTGGACTGAGAGAGGAAACGGGAGCACCCGGAGGAAACCCACACAGACACGGAGAACGTGCAAACTCCACACAGTGACCCAAGCCAGGGATCGAACCGGTGTGTAAAATCTATGCAAGCTATAACACATTTGTGTTGAAAAGGCCCCAATATGTTTATAAATATATTAAAGTTTAATACAGACACGATGTGATATTATATCTTATGTATTTTGTAGTCTGGTACATTTTATTAAATGGAATCTACAGGAAAACTGGCGCAGAATGACCTCTAAGTAGAATATTTTACACTATCAACGAGTGTAATCTTGTGCCTGAATGAGTCTGCAAAAGTTTTGACTTCAATTAGTGGGTTTGAGTGCATATCAGAAACAGTAGATAGGAGCAACAGTCGGCCATTTGACCCTTCGAGCCTGCTCCACCATTCAACGTGACTGTAGCTGATCCTCTAACTCAATACTATACTCCCACATTCTGCCTTGACACCTTTCGAGTCTAGAAACCCATCTTGCCGCCTTTCATATGTTCAGTGACTTGGCCTCCACAGCGTTCTGTGGTAGAGAATTCCACAGGTTCACCACCCTCTGAGTGCAAAAGCTTTTCCTCATCTCTGTCCTAAATGGCCTACCCCGTATCATGAGACTGTGATTCCTTTGTTCTTGATGCCAATTAATCAATGTGCATCGGGGCTTACTGATGCTAGCAGATCTAAGTGTGCTGTTTGAGGAGATCTTCCTCCGAGATGCAAGAGCATTAAAAACATCCCTTTTCAAACCTAGAGGCCCACAAAATTAAAATGGGGCAATCTAAAGAAAAGCACATGCTAATAGAATCGATTTGTGTGAATATTGCCGGCACAAATGCCAGTGCGTGGGATTTTTATTTTAATTTGTTTTTTTACAGGATGTGGGCATTGCTGGCTGGGCCAACATTCATTGCCCATCCCTATCTGCCCTCCATTTCAGAGGGCATTTGAGAGTTAAGCACATTGCTGTGGATCTGGAGTCCCATGTCAGCCAGACCAAGGAAGGCCAGCAGATTGCCTTCCCCAAATGACATTATTGAACCAGATGGGTTTTTCCGACAATGGTTTTGATTCCAGATGTTGTTGAATTCAAATTTCACCATCTGCCGTGGTGGGATTCGAACACTGGTCCCCAGAGCATTACCCTGGGTCTCTGGATTGCTAGTCCAGAGACAATACCACTACCTCCCTCGAGATACTGTATATAACTATAGATTTTGGGGCAAATTGGAGCCAGTGTTTAACTGCCTCAGCTACGCCTGACCTTGAAGGCCATTTGGCCCATCGAGCCTGCACCAATAACAATCCCACCCAGGCCCTATCCCTGTAATCCTACATATTTACCCCACTAATCCCCCTAACCTACACATCTTGGGACACTAAGGGGCAACTTAGCACGGCCAATCCACCTAACCCGCACTTCTTTGGACATTAAGGGGCAATTTAGCATGGCCAATCCAGCTAACCGGCACATTCTTCTGACTGTGGGGGGAAAGCGGAGCACCCGGAGGAAACCCACGCAGACAAAAGGGAGAACGTGAAGACTCCACACAGACAGTGACCCAAGACAGGAATCGAACCCGGGTCCCTGGCACTGTGAGGCAGCAGTGCTAACCACCGTGCTGCCCTGCGTGTGCAACTTATCCATCTGCCATTCAGGAATTCACCACCCAGACCCACATTTTGAAAGAGAATCTACTCTTTCCCCTCCCCCCCCCCCCCCCCCCCTCTCCAATGCAAGACTTTGATCAGCTGCATGAGCCTCCCCTCTGGGTGAGGCAGCTTTAAAACTGGAGTAGCCGGAGTGGGAATCATCATGCCTCATACTGGGACTCCTGGGAGTTTACTGAACGGCCAGCTACACACTGCCCACCTAATCGAGACCTTCGATTCTCTCTGAAGCGGAAGAAACTCTTATCAAGCACTACCACGCACCCCCTCCCCCCTGTTCATTCTCTCTTCCACCTTTTTCCGTCAGGAAAAAGATACAAAAGATTTCCTTGCGGCAATGCTGGAAAATTTCAGCAGGTCTGACAGCATTTGTGGGGAGAGGATAGAGCTAACATTTCGAGTCTGGGTGACCTTTCATCAGAGCCCACACCAATGTGGTGAACACTTTTTTAACTGCCTTCTGAAATGGCCCTCGCGAGCCACTCGGTTCAAGGGCAATTGGGAATGGGCAACAAATGCTGGCCTTGCCAGTGATGCCCACACCCATTAAAGAATAAATTAAAAATAACTCTGCACTCAGCACTGAAAGGGGGCTTTTCAACATGAATCACAGCACTCGGTGTAGATCTAATGCTTGTAACAATTTAATGTGCTACATGTGGTCCCTTTCCCTACCAGTTGGGAAGAATGATGCACTGTGGGTGGGAATGGTGGCCAGCGTAGCAGGAATGATGAGTGGAGCGTGACTGGGGAGAGCAAGGAGAGGAGACAGCCCCAACACCGAGGTTGCAGTTACTAACAATGTGTAACTTTCCCTCCCCATTCTCTTTTTTTTTTATTTTTAGAATCATATTTATGAATGGGCTCGCGATCATCGTGTGCATCACAAGTTCTCTGAAACAGACGCCGACCCTCACAACGCCACCCGTGGTTTTTTCTTTTCGCATGTCGGGTGGCTGATGGTGCGGAAGCATCCAGATGTGATCGAGAAGGGGAGCAAGCTGGACCTCAATGACCTGAAGGCGGACCCCGTTGTCATGTTCCAGAAAAAGTGAGTACGCCTATTATTACTCGGGTTGGCTCAGTGCCAGAGTACAAGCCTGGCCCCAATGTGAAGAGGGTCCCCTGAAATGGGTCTGGTCGAGGTCCAGTTCCCCAAGTGAAGCAGGAGCCTTGGACACTCCTTCCTGTAGCAGACAAGTTAATGCGGCAGCCCCAAGTTAACCATTGACTTGGTGAACAATGTGTCCCATTCTTTGGTCATGGGATTAACTTTTGAGGACTGAGTAGCCAGCCAGTTCAACAAAGATTAGATACTAACCTGCGCTGTGTTAGTTGACCTTAGAACCATAGAATTCCTACAATGCAGAAAAGAGGCCATTCAGCCCATCAAGTCTGCAGTAACTCTCTGAAAGAGCATCCCACCAAGCCAGTTCTCCTCCCCGTAACCCTGTGCGTTTATTATGGCCAATCCGCCTAACCTACGCAACTTTGGAGTGTGGAAGGAAACCGGAGCACCCGGGGGAAACTCATGCAGACACAAGAACGTGTCAACACCACAGTCAGTCACCCAATGCCAGAATTGAACCTGGGTCCCTGGTGCTGTGAGGCAGCAATGCTGAGCACTCTGCCACCCTCGGCCAGGGAAGTGGGTGACCTCTATCCCCAGGTGAGGGACAGTTGTTCAGTGGCTGCTCCTGGGAAGGTATTGACAAACGGGAACATGCCTCCATGGGCACGAGACCTTTCCATCTTTGGTATCTAGATTCACGCACGAAGGGTTGGTGAGGTGGGTGCTGAAGTTACTGGGCCATCTCCCAACAGGAGTGAGCACTTTTGGAAAAGAGAATCTTCATTTACATAGCACCTTCCACAACCTTGGAGCATTCCAAGGGGCTTTGCAGCTAATCAGGTGCTTGTGAAGTTTGCTCACCTTGGCAATGTAAAAATAGGCAAATAATTTGCAAACAGCAGTGAGGTAATAGCTGAATTATTTTAGTGATACTGAGGGGTTGGGGTACTTTGAGTAAGTCTTTGTCATGAATGAGAAATGGGACGGGTTTTATTTAATCCCAGTGTGTGGGTTAAGTTGATTGGCTATGCTAAATTGCTCCTTTAGTGTCAGGGGGACTAGCAGTGTAAATACGTGGGGTTATGGGGATAGGGCCTGGGTGGAATTGTTGGGGCAGGCTGGGCCAAATGGCCACCACCTGCACTGGAGGGATTCTATGATTAGGAGGAGTGGAGATTAAAAGCACTGCTTGCTGACTGCAGGGTAACATTTTGGCTGTTGTACCTCCCCAAACGCGCTCCATCCAAGTGGAGATTGGGTACAAAGTAAAGCTTAACTCGCTGCAGCCCAATTGGGTATACAATTAAAATAAAGACCAGAGTGAAGTTCTTTCTACAATCTGGCATTGGAGAGGTTGGGTTGCAGTACACCTTCCAGTGAAGGGAAATATTTTTTATCCATTTCCAATTCTCTTAGTGTGCTTAGTGGTGCACTAAGGCAAAATTCCGTCTGTTTCCCGGAACAAGTCGCTGGTCTGTCGCCAGGGGCTTATAGCTTGAGGGGCGCCACTCCTCATCAAGCGTGACTGACCAGGAGTCTCTCCCACTCTTGCCGCCAGCCATTGGCATGTTTGGAAGGATTTACAAGTTGACGCTCAACCTGTTTGACCGCGTTATGAATGCACCTTCCTTGGCCATCAAGTCCTGGGGTGGAACTCTAACCCGGATCTTCTGGTTCAGAGGCGGGGACACTAACCCACTGCGCCACAAGACTTCCCCTATACACTGTACCATCAACTCATCCCAAATGATGTTAGATGCTTGTTGGAGATTGGGTTAACTGTGTGACTTTTTAAAAAAGTGCCTTCATTCTACACACCCAAACGCATTCTGGTTTTCTTTCAAGTGAGTTCATACTGAGCAATGATCTTTCTATTCTCTTCCCTATTAAAGTCTAGTGAGTCTGGTGGAACTTGAATTGAATGCCCAGTAGACCTCCCTCTGTGTGACTCGATCAAACGTTCCTGGGTCATGGATAGGACAGATATAAGACGGTTTGCCCTGGCAGTGGTGTCTCCATTTCCTCAGAGTTGAGGGCATCTCCCTGATATCATCAATGGCTTTTTGTGACAGTATTATGGTGTCTGGGTGAGATGCCCAATGTGGGCAGTTTAGATAGGAGTGTGCCCATTATGAAGTGCTTGGCCATTTAGAGGGTGGTGACCTTTATCACCTTCGTTTGAGTTGGATTTAAACTCCAGCTGTGAATGTGGAAGAGAGCTCTTGTTTTCTGCAGATGACCAGTTGGTGTAATCTCCTATTGGCCCGGAAGATGGCATTGACCTCTCCAGGCCAATAAATGCTTCAGATTTTTGCACAGTCTCTATACTCATGCTGTGCGCCCAGAAGGCTCTATTAGTGGATTAAGATGAGCTACGTTAGTTGCAGAGGTGCAACAAAGGCCTTGCTTGGCCAGTGCTGATGCTGCCTGGCTGGTGGTAGGGTTTGAAGGGGAGAAGAGGAGGGAAAGCTAGAGAAACATTTCAACCCCTGCCTTGTGGAAAATGAGTTCAGCAGAGTTCAAACAATTGAGGTGGCTGATTGACATGGCCGCCATCTTTCCCAGAGATTTCTGGGCCTGTGGAGCTCAAGCCTCAGGAATTCATTGCAACCTGGCCCTTGTACCTCCCAGTTGCATGTTGACTAAGCCCAGCCCTTGAAATGTTGTAGGCCTCTTGCCATGGGCACTTGGCTAACCATGGTGAGATAGTTATGCCAATTAACGCATGGCCCCAGTGCCTTCAGAGGGAAGGATGGTTTATTTTTTTGAGCGCTAGAGGTCCACCTTTTTCCCCCACCCCCGCACCTCCCTCCCCAGTTCCTTCAACCACCCACACTTTAAAAAATCAGGCTCCATCCACTTGCTGGTCAGGTTTTGTGAGTGCAGGGCTTAAGGCCGAGGGACTTGGATCTGCATGAACTCTTGGCCTCCCTCTGAACCTGAAATGTTAAACTATTCCCCGAGTCACAATCTAGCTTGACAGATTGCATTGTGCTAATGATCAACATATCTGTTTTGTAGCTTTTAGCTTGGGGATAAAAGTAGCAACCAGGACATGGGAGGAACCCCTGCTCTTTGTTTGAAATAATACCCAAGGAACATTTTGTGCTCACCTGCGGGCAGATGGGGCCATGGTTTATTGTTTGGTCTGAACACCTCCCACAGTGCAGCACTCCCTCAGTCCTGGCAATGGAGTGTCAAGTTCTGTGCTCACATTTCTTGAGTGGGACTTGAACCTACCACCCTCTGGTTCAGAGGTGAGAGTGCTACCCACTGGACTGCAAGGATATGTAACAGTAGATAACAAGCGATGGGAGGTGGAGATATTAGTGAATCTGTTGGGGTTTGTTACATTCTGCTCATTTGGATATGAAGAACAAAAAGTATGCAACAGGGTAAACTGAAGCAGACTGCTGAGGAGTGGGGGATGAGGGTAGGCAAAAACTTCAAATAGAGCAGCCAACTTGATTTCGCCCCATCCACCATCTTCACCATTCCACTGAAGCACAGTGGTGACAGTGCGCCACCTACAAGATGCACTGCAGCAACTCATCAAGGCTCCTTAGACAGCACCTTCCAAACTCATGAGCTCTACCATCCAGAAGGACAAGGGCAGCAGTCGCATGGGACTACCACCATCTGGACGTTCCCCTCCAAGGACTCCTGTCCTAACTTGGAATGTGGGGAGGTGATGGCCTAGTGATATTATCACTAGACTATTAATCCAGAAAATCGGCTAATGTTCTGGGGATCCGGGTTTGAATCCTGCCACGGCAGATGGTGGAATTTGAATTGAATAAAAAAGAAAATCTGGAATTAAGAATCTGCTGATGACCATGAAACCATTGTTGTAAAAAACCATTTGGTTCACTAATGTCCTTTAGGGAGGAAATTCGCCCTTGCCTGTGACTCCAGACTCACAGCAATGGGGTTGATTCTCAACTGCCTTCCATGGGCAACTCGGGATGGGCAATAAATGCTGGCCAGCCAGCGACGCCCATGTCCCACAAATGAGTTTAAAAAAAACAATATCGCGTACCTTCACTGTCGCTAGGTCAAAATCCTGGAACTCCCTAACACCATTGTGGGTGTACCCACACCACATACAGTGGGAGAATTTAGCACGATCAATGCACCTAACCAGCTCCCTCTGGGTGTACACAAGAAGGCAGCTCACCACCACCTTCTCAAGGAGAGGCAACAAATGCTGGCCTAGCCAGTGATGCCCACTAGAATTTAAAAAAAGCAGTTGAGGCTATGGAATTCATTTCCAAAGTTAGTGGGTGAGGCAGCAACATTCCGGACTAAATTGGAAAATAATCTATGTGAACAGTGGGTAAATGTGAAGCTATTTTCCCACAGGGGTCAATGCCAACAAAGAACAGTACAGCACAGGAAACAGGCCCTTCGGCCCTCCAAGCCTGTGCCGCTCCTTGGTCCAACTAGGCCAATCGTTTGTATCCCTCCATTCCCAGGCTGCTCATGGACCAGTTGAGCCGAAAGGCCTGGTTCTGTGTTGTAAACTGTGTGTGAATCAAGTATGGCCCTTTGGTTGATTAGGCAGGGGTCAGCATTGAACTTGCAGAAGCCTGATGTGTGCCCTTGGCTGTAGCGTTGCCAACTGATTGGCTGGGATCTATGACTCTCTCGTCCTTTCTTTGTAACGGGTACCTTTCCCCTTTCTTTCCTGCAGGCACTACAAGTTTTCCGTGTTGTTGATGTGCTTCATCATCCCCACGGCCGTGCCCTGGTATTTCTGGGACGAGTCGCTGTGGCATTCCTACTTCGTTGCTGCCATCTTGCGATACACGTTGGTGTTAAATGCCACCTGGCTGGTGAACAGCGCTGCCCACATGTTCGGGAACCGGCCCTATGACCGTTGGATTAACCCCCGCGAGAATCGATTTGTCGCTTTTGGAGCAATAGGTGAGAGCCTGGATTTATTTATTTGTGTTTACATCTTGGCGTGTATGCTGCCTTTTTCCAAGCAACTTGTTATGATCAAGCAGCTGTTGGAGGCGCTCTCGTCCCTGGAGTTCAAACACTAGTTTCAAGCCTCACATCAGAGACTTGAGCACGCGATCTAGGCTAACACTCTTGGATATGGTGGCACATGGTTAGCACTGCTGCCTCACAGCACCAGGGACCCAGGTTCGAGTCCTGGCTTAGGTCACTGTCTGTGTGGAGTCTGCACCTTCTCCCCCATGTCTGCATGGGTTTCCTCCGGGTGCTCCGGTTTCCTCCCACAGCTGGTTAGGTGCATTGATCATGCTAAATTCTCCCTCTGGGTGTACCCGAACAGGCACCGGATTGTGGCGACTAGGGGATTTTCATAGTAACTTAATTGTTGTGTTGATATAAGCCTACTTGTGACACTAAATAAACTTTAAACTTTTTTGAGGGAATGCTACAGTGTCAGAGATGCCAACCTTTGGATAATATGTGCAGAGGTGGTGGCATAGTGGATTAGTAATCCAGTGACCCAGGGTAATGCTCTGGGGACCCAGGTTCGAATCCCACCACAGGAGATGGTGAAATTTTAATTCAGTAAAAATCTAAAAGTCTAAATGAAGATCGTGAAACCATTGTCATAAAAACCCATCTGGGTCACTAATGTCCTTTAGAGAAGGAAATCTGCCATCCTTGTCTGGCCTACATGTGACTCAGAGCCACAGCAATGTGGTTGACTCTCAACTGCCCTCTGAAATGGCTGAGCAAGTCACTCAGTTCAAGGGGCAATTAGGGATGCGCAACAAGTGCTGGTCCAGCCAGGGACATCACATACCCTGAACAAACAAACAAGTCAGACTGAGGGACCATCTGCCATCTCTGCTGGATGTGTAAAATCCCATTGTATTACTTGACGAATAGGAGGTATTGGAATCATTGCTGTTTGTGGGATCTTGTTGTGTGCAAATTTGCTGCTGCTTTCTTGCATTACAGTGACTGCACTTCAAAAGCTACTACATTGGTTGTAAAGTGCTTTGGGATGTCTGATTGTAAAAGGTGTTATATAAATGCAGATTATTTCTGACATCTGGTCCTTCAAGACAGCGTATGGGATACTCGCCTTTAGGTGCAGAATACAAGAGCAGGGAACTTGGGCCACAACTGGAGTACTGCGTGCCGTTTATAGGAAGGATGTGATTGCATTGGAGACGGTGCAGAGATTTACCAGGATGTTGCCTGGGCTGGAGACTCTGAGCTATGAGGAAAGATTGGATAGACTGGGGCTATTTTCCTTTGAGCAGCGAAGGTTTAGAGGGCACCTGTTGAGGTGTATAAGATTTGAGGGACATAGGTAGGAAGGCACTTCTTCCATTAGTGGCAGGATCAATAACCAGACTTGAGGTAAGAGGTAGAAAGCCAAGGGGGAGTTGAGAAATGTTTTCACCCAGTGGTGGTGGGAGACTGGAACTCACTGCCTGAAAGGGTGGGTGAGTTAGAAACTCTCATGACATTGAAGAAGTATTTAGATATTTACTTGCACTGCTGTAACCTCCCAGGGCTATGGGATTAGTGTAGTGACCCTCCAGCATTGACACAATGGACTGAATGACCTCCTGTGCTGTAAGATGTCTATGAATTGAGGATGCAGCGCCTGTGTTTCCAGCTTTAATCCAAGCTTTTCCAACACTTTTTGCAAATTTATTTTAGCTATCCACGGAGGTTCAGATTCGGTTGCGTAGCTGGCATTCTTTGGGAGCCCACAGCAAGACTTCCATTTACATGGAGGAGTGATAGCAGATAGAAAATGATCCACGGAAGGAGATATTAGGAGAGCCAGGTTTTTAAGGAGCACCTCAAAGGAGGTGGAGGTGAGAGGCGGAGGGTTTTTGGGAGGAAGTTCCAGAGCTTGGCGCCCGGCAGCTGAATGCGTGGCTGGCAAATAGTTGAGGAAGTGGAGAGGATTCGGAGGATCTTCAAGCTGACAGTGACGTGGGGAGGTGATGGGTAAAGGGGACTTGGCGCGAGTTGGGATGTGGGCAGCAACGTGTTAAGTGAGCATGGGTTTCTGGATGGTGCAAGGTAGGAAGCTGGCCAAGAAAGTGGCGTAGCAGTGAACAACTTCCACATTGATTCTGGCAGGCTTACCCAGCCTGCACTCCCGCCCCAGGCCTCTCTGCAGTATCCGGGTGGCTTAACAGCACTGGCTAACCAAAATCTGCTGCCGCCGCCACCACCCCCCCCCCCCCCCCCCCAACCCCACTGTCTGTCTCTCACTGTAGCCAAGGTTAAAGGTTTGGCGTTCTCTTACAAAATAAGAAACTAAATATCGCGGATGCTGGAGGTCTGAAATACGCACAGGAAACAACTCGGCAGGTCTGGCAGCGTTTGCGGAGAGCGAAACGGAGTTAGTGTTTCACCACCCTGCTCTGTCAGAGAGCTGTTGACTTGAAAGGTTAACTCTATTTCTTTCTCCACACACGCTGCCACCAAGAGTTTCTGGAATTTTCTGCAGATTCGGGGTGTTGATGAAAGCCATTGTGGCGGTTGTTTGTGTTCCCACTAAATTAGATCTGGGGAGAAGCCACTCGCACTTCACTGCCGTGAGGTATCAGCAATGTTTTATTAAAAAGAGAGAGAAAATGGATCATCATCCTTCCCCGTCTCTCTTGTAAATGCTTGCTGCTCCACCCGTGTGAATCCCCTCGGGGAAGAGTAAGTAAATATTCTCCTAGGTCCCAGGGTAACCCTGCAAACTTTTGAGAATATTCATCTCTTTGTATCTTAATTCTGACTTCAGCCCTCCACTTGAATGAACCAATATTTCTCTGTCCCACACCCACTTGTAGAATCCCTAGAGTGCAGAATGAGGCCTTTAGGCCCATCGAGCCTGCACTAGCTCGCTGACAGTACCTTACCTCAGCCCTATCCCCCATAACCCCACACATTTACCATGGCCAATCCACTTAACCTACACATCTTTGGATACTAAGGGGCAGTATAGCATGGCCAATCCTAACCTGCATATCTTTGGACTGTGGGAGGAAACCAGAGCACCTGGAGGCAACACGCACAGACAAGGGGAGAACATGCAAACTCCCCACAGTTACACGAGACCAGAATTGAACCCGAGTCCCTGGTGCTGTGGCAGCAGTGCTAACCACTGCCGCCCCCAATCCAAGAGCTCTTGGACCCATGGCCAGGAACAAAATATAAGTCATTTTTTTGTTTCAAAAAAACCACTTGCAAATTAAATGTTACATAGATGTAGATGCCCTTCCACCGCAAGGGATGGTGACACATGGGAACTTAAAGCAGGGAATAGGCCATTTGGTCCCTCAAGCCTGCTCCACCATTCAACTAGCTCATGGCTCATCTGCCAACCTCGCACCATTTTCCTGCACTATGCCCATATCCCTTGATGTCTTTAGTACCAAGAAAATTTCCGTCTTGAATTTGCTGAACAATTGAGGTGCCACAGCTCTCTGGGGCAAAGAATTCCAAATATTCATGTGGTGTATGTACACCCACAGTGTTGTTGGGGAGGGAGTTCCAGGATTTTGACCCAGTGATAGTGAAGGAACATCTGATATGTTTCCAAGTCGGGGTGGTGAGTGGCTTGCAGGGGAACCGCCAGGTGGTGGCATTCCCATGTGCCTGCTGTCCCTGTCCTGCTAGATGGTCCTGAGTTTGGAAGGTGCTGTTGAAGGAGCCTTGGTGGGTTCCTGCAGTGCACCTTGCGCATGGTGTACACGGCTGCCACTGCATGTGTCTGTGGTGGAGGGAGTGCATGTTTGTGGATGGGTTGCCAATCAAGTGGGTGGCTTTTTCATGGATGGTGTTTAGTGTGCTTGGAGAGTATTCTATCGCACTCCTGACTTGTGTCTTGTGGATGGTGGGAGGTTTTAGGGAGTTATGCGCCGCAGAGATGAAATTCCTCCTCAGTCCTAAATGACCTGCCCCTTATTCTGAGACTGTATCCCCTGCCTCTAGGTGACCCCCCCCTCCCAAAACCAGGGCAAACATCCTTCCTGTATCTACCTTGTCAAAAATACAGGCCCAGTCTTAATCTCTGCTTACAGAACAGCAACAACTTGCGTGTAAACACGGCAGACTTCAAAGTAATATGTACAACGTTCTCGAGAATTATCCTGGGAATGAAAAGCTTGACATGAGGAGTGTTTGAGGATTCTGGGTCTGTACTCAGTAGAGTTTAGAAGGATGAGGGGGGGATCTCATTGAAACTTGCAAAATATTGAAAAGCCTTGATAGAGTGGATGTGGGGGAAAGGTGTTTCCATTCGTGGGAGAGATTAGAATCCGAGGGCACAGCCTCAGTTAAGGGTCGAACCTTTAGAACCAAGATGAGGAGCAATTTCTTCAGTCACGGGGTGGTAAATCTGTCGAATTCATTGCCACAGAAGGCTGTGGAGGCCAGGTCATTGGGTGTATTTAAGACAGAGATAGGTTCTTGATTGGTAACGGGATCAAACGTTACGGGGAAAAGGTAGGAGAATGGGGCGGAGAAACTTATCGGCCATGATTGAATGGTAGAGGAGACTTGATGGGCCAAATGGCCTAATTCTGCTCCCATATCTTGTGTTCCTATTCCAAAGTGCTTCACAAAAGTGTAATTTAATATGAAGCCACGTTGAGATGTGGGCGGGTGGGACAAATGTTGGTTAGAACGATTAGAGGCGGTTGCTAAGGAGGGAACTCTGGAGCCTGGGGCCTAGAAAGCTGATGGCCAGTGGGTGCAGCAATCGAAGTGAAGAGTGCCCAAAAGGCCAGGATTGGAAGGTTGTAGGACTGGATTTGTTTATCAAGTAAACGTTTTTAAGTGTCCAATGATGCAAACAGTAATTGATGGCCTCGTTGATCGAGCACATAATCCTTCTTGCAGTTAATAACCCAGTCTAAATATTTGAATTAAGAAATTATTAACCCGGGGCCCATTAACCATGGGTTTCAATTGACTGCACCTCAAGGTTAGGCCAGCCCTGAGCCATTTTCAGTTATTTACTCTTCAATTAGCTGAATCTTGTTTTTGATATATATAATATAGAGGCTTTGAGTTCAGATGTAACAGACAGGATTTTATAAGGAGTGGGGGAAGCTGTTGCCTGAATCGATGTCAAATGTAATTCACTAATGAGAGTACAAACACTAGTGCCTTGGTATTGCCTTGGATAATGGAGACCTTCAATAGCAAGCCCCTTGTACTGAGGTTATTCATCGTGTCTGGAATACTGGAGCCAATAGTATAGACAAGCTATTGGCCAGAAAAAAACTACTTTATTCATTCAAGGGATGCTGGCGAGGCCCAACATTCATTGCCCATCCCTAATGGCAGTTGGGAAGGTGGTGGTGAACTGCTGCCTTGAAGCGCTGCAGTCAATGTGGTGTATGTACATCCACAGTGCTGTTGGGGAGGAAGTTCCAGCGACAGTGAAAGAACGACGATATATTGCCAAAACAGGATGGTGAGTGTCTTGGAGGGAAACCTCCAGGTGGTGGTGTTTCCTTGTGTCTGCTGCCCTTGTCCTTCTAGATGGTAGGGGTCGTGGGTTTGGAAAGTGCTGCGTAAGAAGTCTTGGTGAGTTGCTGCAGTTTATCTTGTAGATGGTACACACAGCCGCCACTGCGTTGGTGGTGGAGGGAGCGAGTATTTGTGGATGGGTGTATTAAATTCTCCCTCCAATTAGTTGTTTTCTTTTAGAGTATCCGGTTCCACCAATGATTGCATCTGGTAGAAATAATCTGTTGTTTGGCCTGTTGTTGATTGCTGGAGAAAGAGGAAGAATGTGTTCACTCGCTACTCTCCATTTCACTCGCTACTCTCCATTTCCCTTTTATTACTGAATCTGAGTTTGAGAGCAGGCTTGTTCCAACATTGTGTTCATTGGCTAGTGTGTAGTTAGTTTAAGGTTCAGTTGCTTATCATGATTTCTGTTGATTTTTCTCTTTTACGCAAATGACTTTTAACATTTCCAGTTCAGCTGTTTTTGAAACCATGCAGTACCAAGGGGGTGCTATACTATCTTGGGTGCCATTTTTCAGATGAAATGTTGAACTGAGGCCAGGGAGGTAGATTTTAAAAATCCATTGGTGGTTTTGAAGAAAAGCACAAGACTCTGCCACCCCGCCTCACTGTCCTGGTCAATAGTTTATACCTTGATCAATCTCTCAAATAAATAATCTGGTTGTTCTTGCATTGTAACTTGTGCAAATCTGTGACCACAATTTCAACATTACAACAGTGACCATAATTGAAAAATTGTAGGGACTGGACTGTTGAGCACTTTGGGATAATGTGAGATTGTGAAAGGCGCTTTAGATATTATCAAATCTTGCCAGTTATGTCTCGAGCTTGAGACCTGGCTTGAGAAACCAATTCCATAAGACCACACAAAGTACAAACTGGGATAGGCCAATCAGCCCTGCTCGGCCATCTAATAAGATCATGGCTAATCTATTGCTCACCAAGTCCACTTCCCTGCCCAATCTCTTGTGACCCTTAATTCCTCGACCGATTTAAAAAACTTATCAATCTCAGGCCTTGGGAATGTTCAAGGATTCTGCCTCCACAGCTTCCTGGAGTGAAAAAATTCCAAAGATTCACCCCTCTTTGAGAGAAGAAATTCCTCCTCAAATCCATCTTAAATGAGCACCCCCTTATTCTGCAAATGTGTCTGGTCCCACACACTCCCATGAATGGGAACATCCTCCCAATGTTTACCCTGTCTAACCACCCCCCCCCCCCCCCCCCCCCCCAAACCAAGCATCTTGTACATTTCAATCATCTTTTGAACTCCAAGGAGTACTGACCCAACCTGTTTAATCTTTCCTCATATGGCGGTCCCTCCATACCCAGGATCACCCTAGTAAACCTCCCCTGTACAGCCTCCAATGATGATGTATCTTTCCTTTAAATAAGAGGACCAAAACTCTGTACAATATTCTAAATGTGGCCTCACCAATACCTTGGACAGTTGCAGCCATACCTCTTTATTTTTATACTCCATCCCCCTTTGAAATAAAAGCCAGCATTCCACCTGCCTTCCCTATTAATCTTCTGAACCTGTGTGCCAGCCTTCTGGCTTTCATGAACAAGGCCCCCCAAGTCCCATTGTGCCACAGCTTTCTGCAGTCTCTCCATTTAAATAACAATCCACCCCTTCTCATTTTTTTTCTTCCCAAATGAACAATCTCACATTTTCCCACATTGAATTCCATTTGCCAATGACTTGGCCTAATCTTGGGGTCTATGTAAATGTAAAAGCTCTCTTTCCTTTGCAACAAGCTGCATTTAATTTAGAACCATTTACTTGTATTGAAATGAGGTGTTTTGCAGGAGCATTATCAGATCATTTGACACTGATGTTTCTCTCAATCTGCCTTGGGCCTCTGTATGCATGTGTCCATTTAGTCAATTAAGGAGGGCAGAGAGATGGAGCATGCTGGATGGATGACTTCTGGCACTTGGGGCCTAGGCAGTTGAAGGCACAGCTAACCATGGTGGGACTGAAAAGTTGGGGACAGACAGGGCCAGAATAGGAGTGCTGACATCTCAAGGGTGGTAGGGCTGGAGGCGGCTTAGAGATCTGGTGAGGCGAGGCCACAGAGGTTTGTGACTGAGGATGAGCATTTTTAAAATTGAGGTGTTACTGGTATAGGGGCCGGTTGGCACAGGGGTAATGGGTGAATGAGAATTGGTGTAGGTCAGCCAGGCAGCACGGTGGCAGTGGTTAGCACTGCTGCCTCGCAGGGACTGGTTCAATTCCAGTCTTGGGTGACTGTGTGGGGTCTGCACGTTCTCCCCATCTGAGTGGGTTTCCTCTGGGTGCTCTGGTTTCCCCCACAGTCCAAAGATGTGTGGGTTAGATGGATTGACCATGATAAATTGCCCCTT
Organism: Mustelus asterias; assembly: GCF_964213995.1. Classification (NCBI taxonomy): domain Eukaryota; kingdom Metazoa; phylum Chordata; class Chondrichthyes; order Carcharhiniformes; family Triakidae; genus Mustelus; species Mustelus asterias. Next base: position 22,183,025 of record NC_135828.1, read on the forward strand.
AGTGTCAGGGGACTAACTAGGGTAAATATGTGGGGTTGTCAGGGGGACTAGCAGGGTAAATATGTTGGGTTATGGGGATGGGGCCTGGCTGGGATTGTTGAAGGTGTAGACTTGATGGGCCAAATGGCCTCCTGCACAGTAGGGATTCTTTGATTAGATGTGTTCAAGTCTATGAAGGGTGCAACCTGGGAGGTCAACGAAAAGGAGGGTTGGAATAGTCAGTTCCAGAGCTAATTTGGAGATGTCGGAGTGTTGATCTGTTTTGAACTTGGTGTAAATCATGTTACCCATAAGTGGCTTGACCAGTTTCTCATCTTGCCTTGTTGCAGGAGAAGGGTTCCACAACTACCACCACACGTTCCCGTATGACTATTCGACCAGTGAGTACGGCTGGAGAGGGAACATCACCACCTGCTTCATCGACGCGGTGTGTTGGCTCGGACTGGCCAGTAACTGTAAGAGGGTGTCCAAGGAAGTCATCTTGGCCCGCAGGAGGCGAACGGGCGACGGGAGCATCCGGAGTGGCTGAACCCGCTCGAGTGAGCAGACTGTCGAGTCACTGACGCACCCCTAAAATGCCAAAGACGCGACCGGTCACACAAAGGCAATTTTTGTCAACAGCTAAAACAATTTTTTCTTTAAGGTGGAATTTTTTTTTATTTTCGGATTAATAAGTCTCATCTGACCGCGTCCCAGATAAACTGATGAAAAGACTTGAGAATAGTTGGGACAGCTTTTAATTCTAACAATTGTGCTTCATTGTTGACAGTAGAGACGGTTCTTCCTGAATTTTGGAATCAAATTCTTGCTGAATGGTAATCTTTGGGGCCATTTTGTGTAAAAGACCTTTCGTTGTTGTTGTTTTTTTGTTTTTACCGGAGCTGTTTTAGTACCAGTGTTAAGTGTTCTGAATCCATGGAGTCACATCCCTGCCCCTACCACCCCAAAGATTCCTTACACCAGTAAAGATTCCACCTTAAAACAATTCCATCTTAACTCTCGCCACAGCCACATGTTGGAGACTCGCAACACATACACACATGCACATATACACATACACACATGCACATATATACATACATACACACACACGCACATATATACATACATACACACGCACACACAACCCCACAGTCTAGGCAGCGGGAAGTGCTTTCTGCAGGTATTTGGCGCTTTGTGGCGTAGCTGGCACGCAGAAATGATTTGATTCGACCGAGACTGAGGGAGGGTAGGGGTAGGCCACTCTTGATGGCGGCTGTTCCCGCGCCATCTTTTTCTGGTTGGGAGGAAAGGGTTAACTGATGACTGGCTGCCTGTCGCACGTTTTCAGTTACACAAGTCGGGGTACAACAGCCGCACAGTATACCGTACGCCCATTTGCCTTTCGAAAACTTAATTAAGCTGATGGATTTTTGAAAAATTTGCCTCAGTAAACCCTGCTCCCGGGAACGGCAGCCGTGTGCCTTTTTCCTCGGTGCTGGAGCGTTCTAACGAGGGGAGGTGGGGGGGGCTGCAGTAGCGCTCAACTGCCCCCACTGCCCCGCCCACCCCCCCACCACTTCTGAAAAGCCACAGCCTCCATCCATTCCTAAGTGCTGACCAGTAACGTTCTATAATTCCCTTCCACCGACACGCAAAGATGCCCATTCGCCCAGTTTTTTTGCGCAGTGAGATTTTGATTTTAAAATGACCGTTTCCTGCCCCCGCCCTCTGCCTTCTCCGCCCCCTCACCCCAGTAACAACTCTTAATATAACTGAAAATCAGAGACTAGCCTCCTGCTTATCAATGGGGGGGAGGGGGTGAATCGACCATTGGCACACATTGTGCCTCCTTTAATATTATCTGAGATTACATGAAAGCACCTTCAGCACAAGAACACACCAGACAAATCCTTGTTTCCAATATTCCAATGGATCTGCCCAACCTTTCCATGGGTTGGCCTATGGAATTTTCCTGGTATTGGCATTTTAGATGGTTGGAACTGTACCCACGTGAAGTTTGCGTTTTGGGAAAAACTCTTTATTGAGATTTTTTTTTGGCCTTTCATTTTGTTTCATTGTACGGTATGATGTTGTTGTATTGTTGTGACTAAATGTTCCTGTGCTTCAATAATCATGCTGCAAATAAATAGTAATATAATTAAAACACTACAGAGAAAAAAAACTACCAGACTGGCCCGAGTAACTCGGCTTGTCCAAAAGCCAAATTGCCACGCGACCCTGCTCCAGCAACTGAACCAAATGGGGTCATGACCCCTCCCCCCACCCCACATCGACTCTGTTTCCGTATACAGCTCAGAGCTCCAAACACCACAGGTCGGCTTTCTGTCTGGAAGAAATATCTAGGGGGGGTGGAGGGGTGTTCCTTCGATATTTGAACTCCTCTACAGTAACCCAACAATGTAGATCTCGCCACCAAGGCGGCAAATTCTGTTAGTCCCCCTCATACCATGGATTTGAACGGGTCTCCAGCACTTCGAATGCTCAGCTGGTTACGCTAAATAAAACTCCCTCAACCACGCCGTCCAGTCAAGGCCTAACTAGACCAGTTAATGCTAGCAATTTAATCTGAGGCCATGTTTGGAACTCATTTGGAATGTTTTCAATTTCACGAGGCATGATCTCCCCCATTATTCCCCTTCCACTACCATGTAGACTACGTGACAATTCTTGGTCCTACTTTGGACTACTGGGGCTTCAACTTGACTAGCATGTGGGTCAGGGTCATTGTTGTAGGCCCATCTTGCTCGTGAAACCTGCCAGCCCTATTTGGTCGCAACGGAATCATTTGTTACCTGCATGCTTAATTAACATTGGATTATGAATTTAGTTGGGGGAGATTAAAGTCCCCAGATGGTTACTTGCCAATTGCCAGTAATGCTGGTGAGATGTGCCATCCTTGTTCTGTCACCAGTTCTACTTTTAAAACAAAAAAATACTTCCACTTTTCCTGCCTTCTCTCTCTCTCTCCCTGCTCCCCCCTCCCCACCACAAAGAAGGGAATTGTGTTAGAGACAGTAACAGATGCCCCTTTGCTGCCTCTGGCCTTTATCCAAGCCAAGATGGTGGGCCAGGCAAGCTATTCAAACATGGTGGAACCCCAGCCAGGCCTGACTCGCCAGTCATCCGCCACTTCCCCCTATCCTTGTCTGATGGACTCACTTAACCCAGAACTTGATTGTCTACATTCCACAGGCTGCCCAGATGGGATCACCTTGACTCCAAAAGAGAATTGTCTCCACTTCATAGAATCTGTGATCTTAGCGATACACTGTTCACCGACATGGTTCACAGCAAGTTTCAGACTGTAGTGTGTGTTCGTATACAGATCCTCGTTGCTCCTGTACTATTGTCCCTTGTCACCTATTTCCCAGGCATTGGCCCCTTCTCATTGCTCCTAATGTTCAGATCTCCAGATGTGTGTGTGTGCACTGAGAATGGGTGTGTGAAATTGGTTCTAATAAGTTGTGGTATGTCAGAACATTTGGGTGGGGACTGGAAGTGAAAGCACACACACTACTCTGTTCACTGCTGTCTCTGGAAAGGGTGCAGTGTCTGCCAGCACCATTGAGGCTTTGTGGAGACTGGGGTGTGTGACTGACTCTTTCGGTCATTTTTTTTTGATGTTTTAAGTTTCCTTTGGGATTCGGTTTACTTTGATGCAGTGTCCCTTTCAGGATAAAGTGGCACTTTATCCCTCCGTCTGTTGATTTGATTCATTCAGTTGACCAAAATAAGCCCTGATCAGTCTCTGCACTATACAGGATGGGGTCTGATGATAACTGTCCTCTTCAAACACTTTGGCAAAACAAAACAACTTTGATTGTTTCTATTTGGATTGACTCCAAAAATGTGCGGGTTGGGTTGATTGGCCAATGTTAAATTAACCCTAGTGTCAGGGGAATTAGAAGAGTAAATGTGTGGGGTTACGGGAATAGGGCCTGGGTGGGATTGTGGTTGGTACAGACTCGATGGGCCAAATGGCTCCTTCTGTATTGTCGGGATTCTATGACTCACAGAACAGGCTACTCTTGTGGGCTTTGTTGACTGCACTGTGAGCCTTTGATCTCCTATAAAACCTGAGCGTATGCATAAATCCGAAAGGAGACAGTATAGCTGTTGGACTTCAGAATGGTGCAGCTGCAGTTTTTGCGGTCTTGAGTGCCGTGCCTTGGAGCAGTGCCATCCTTTGTAGATAGGCAGCAGATATAATTGTGCCAAATCTTGTCAGTAGGCCAACAACTTTCACTTTCGGGTGCGGTGACCTCATGTATGAGCTTTAATACGGGACATAATTTGTAAAAATGCCTTAGGAAGGAGTGGTTCTTGCTCAAGTTGTCTTAGCTATCCTACTGGTATCTCCATAGCTGTTACTGAATTTCAAACATTTTCATGCAGAGTTGGCTCCAACAAGAAGTTTAGGATATTTAGAGGAACTGTACACTTGTCAGAAACTTCTGGCAAAAAGCATTATAATGTTGGCTGATCCAAAGGGAAGGGTCCACCATTTTGAGAGGGGTTTCCATATCGAGGATGCAGCTTCTGTGGCACATCTTGCTGCAGGATGGCAGTGGACATGTGTCGGGACGGGCTGCGTCAACAGCCCTCCTGGACAATGCAGTAGAGAGAGCTTTTGGGGATCTGGTGGAGAAATGTGAAGGAGCTTTGGAGAGTCTGGTGTTTCCCTCGAGGAAAGTAGTTGGCAGCGACAGCACTCTGACCAATTCCCATGGGGTGAAAGAAAGGCCAGTCCTGTCCTTTGGACCAGTCTGTAATATGAGGGGCAAGGGGGGAGGGGGTGGATGGTTGTTCTACGGGTCGCAATCATAGAATTCCTACATTGCAGAAGAGGCCATTCAGCCCATGAAGTCTACACTGATTCTCTGACGGGGTATCTTTCCCAGGCTCTCACACCTGCCCTTTCCCTATAACCCCACATATTTATCATGGTCAATCCAACTAACCTGCACATCTTTGGGCACTAAAAAGGCAATTTAACATAGCCAATCCACCTAACCTGCACATCTTTAACCTGCACTCATGCCAGCTTGTGCCCATGATCCTGACTCTCACATCACACCTGCAGCATGAGAAGGGCAGCAATGTGCATTCATCGCCCTCTCCTAACACCTTCCAACTTAGTCCTGGGAAATGTTTCAAAATGAAATCCCATCTTGTTAAAGTAATTCCAGCATTCCCATTTCCTGCTGAGGAACTGGAGTACTGAGGTCAGTTGGTGAGCAGGATCTTGATTTTTACGTGGAATTTACATTTAAGAGACGTCATTCGCCCCAATTGGTCAATATCAACGTTTATGCTCCACGTGAGCCTCAACCCATACTATTGCATCTCACCAGATGAACATATCCACTTCCTTTCTCCCTCGCATACTCCCTCAAATGCATAAAGTTAGCCTTTTCTTGTTCTTTTTCACAGACTGGGTTCAATCCCAGTTCCAATGGTACAGTGATGCCCAGGCCATCACTCTCACTGACCACCTGTCTCGGTCACTGGTCCATCCTGTTTTAGGCCTGGAATTTTGAAGTGCTTTCTTCAGAATTATTAATGGTGTGATTGGCAGCTCCTGACCTATATGTCCATGTTGCACCTTGTTCAGACACATGGGAGAAGCTGAAGTGTATGTTACTGAGTTACATCAGCAAAACCTTTTTTTCATTCTTTCATGGGATGTGGGCATCACTGGCGAGGCCAGCATTTAATACCCATTCCTAATTGCTCTTAAGGTGGTGGTGGTCTGTCTTTCTGACCCATTGCAGTCCATGTGTTGTAGGTTCATCCAAGGTGGCATTAGGAAGTTCCAGGATTTTGACCCAGTGATAGTGAAGGAATGGCAATATAGTTCCACGTTGGCATGGTGTGTGACTTGACGAAGAACTTGCAGGTGGTGGTGTTCCCATATGCCCACTGCTCTTGTCCATCTAGGTGGTAGAGGGTTGCATATTTGGAAGGTGCTGTCAATGGAGCCTTGGTAAGTTGCTGCTGTGCATCTAGTAGATGATACACGCTGTTGGCATTATGGTGATAGAGTGGATGTTGAAGGTGGTGGATGGGGTGCCAACAAGCCGGCTGCTTTACCCTGGATGGTGTCAAGCTTCTTGTGTTATTGGAGCTACACCCATCCAAGTAAGTGGAGAGCGTTCCATCATACTCCTGACTTGTGCCTTGCCTACAAGTGGATAGGCTTTGGGGAGTCGGGAGGAATGTATGATTTGACTGGAGGGGTTAGTTTGATCAATTTTCCCTCTAATTCCAATCCAATGGTTTACCTCCGACCTTCAACATCAGTTACTGGATTACAACCATTTAGAGACTGGACAGTTGGGGAGATAGATCACAGCTTTACATCAATGATTCTGCTTAATTGAATCCCAACCTACCCTCCTTCCCTCTCCCTAACATTGCACTGGACAAGATCTATCGAATTACAGTGGAAATAATCTAACAATCCACAATTGTCAGGAAGGCAAGAACACAGACACACGCAATGATGCATGCTCCAGTTAGCTGTATGTTGTGGGCACATTATCAGGGGGATGTTGGAGAGGGTACAGTTCCGAGGGGAAAAATGTTGAACCACGTGAGGGGGGAAAAAAAGGGAACAGAGCATTCCCCGGGAATAAAATGCTTAAAATCGAGAGCTGCTTGAGGCATTGCATTTCTGAACCAGTTCAGAAGGAAAGCCTTGGAGTAATTGAATCACGAGATTATTTATCAGGGTGGATGGCCCTCACTGCATTGTGTGTTGCATTGGTCCCATGACAGACTCCGATGGAATCCTAGTTACTCGCTCTGCATTTGAGTGCAAGCCATTGTTGCCTGATATTTTACCTGATTTCATTTCAGTTTGTGAAGCATTCCTAAGTTTCACTGTGTTGCCAACGTGACTGCCCTCGACTAGCTCTGTGATCTGATTATACTGTCACTCAGCCCTGGACTGTGTGGCTCACGAGCACATGGTTGGCATAGTAGGGCTTTAACTGAACTTGGGTTGAGGCACAGGACAAATGGAGTTACACTGGTCACTAGAAAACGTGACGAAGAGAGGAAAGGTGGGGTGTGCTGATTAGGGGTGAGATTAATTGGGGTAAGAGGTGGCCGGTGTGGGGGCGTAAACACTGACGTGGCTCAGTGCCAGAGGACTTGTTAGGCCAGACATTTGGTTCCAGTGAGGTCGAAGGAACTGATTATGAGGCAGAGGGCATTACGTGCCACCAATGCAACACTGCCTGTTCTACAGTGTTCTGGACAATTCCACCCGAGATACATGCGGACACTCAAACACATTCCTGTTGTGCCATCTTCACCCAACACTGGAGCGTTTGACAGACACTGCTCACTGCAGAAGTGGAGAAATTTCAGCGCCAAATAAAAAGAGTTAAAATGAAAAGCCAATTAAAATAATACAAATAAAAATATCGAGTCCAACTCTTAATACAAACAAACAGACGCCAACTAGCTGAGACCCTTATTAGGTGCAATCTTGATTCTGGGTATGAAGGCCCATTGAACTGGTATTTTTTTTTTAATTGTGTTTTATGGCAAGCATTACCCATAGATAGGAAGTGCATCCAATGCTTTGGTGTGTTGGAAATGCTATTGAAATTACTCCAACAATCATGCTGTTTGCCCCCTTCTAACTGATTTTGCCAATTTGTGTGTGTGATATGAACAGAAAAATAATAAAATTATGCAGAGGGAAAAACCTAGATAAGAGTCTTTATTTACTGCACTCGCGAGCCCAAAACACATCCTATCTGCTAGATAATTTTTGGAACATTCTCTCATTTCAGATACGGGGGTTGCGGGGGGGATTTAGTCTACACTTGCACTGAGGAAGTGTGCTTAAACTGATCCACAATTTCAGTGCAGCTCCTGCACAGAGGAAGGTGGGGGAAAACCCAGCCTTTTGGCTGCTGAGTTTCGAACATAGAAAATAGTTACAGGAGTAGGCCATTCGGCCCTTCAAGCCTGCACCACCATTCAATATGATCATGGTTGATCATGCACTTTCAGTATCCCACTCCTGCTTTCTCTCCATACCCCTTGATCCCTTTAGCCGCCAGGGCCACATCCAGCTCCCGCTTGAACATATCTAACGAACCGGCCCCCAACAGCTTTCTGTGGTAGAGAATTCCACAGGTCCACAACTCTCTGAGCGAAGATGTTCTTCCTCATCTCAGTCCTGAGTGGCTTAACACTTATTCTTAGACTGTAACCCCTAGTTCTGCCCTTCCCCAACATCGGGAACATTCTTCCCGCGTCTAGCCTGTCCAGTCCCATAAAGAATTTATATGAGATCCCCTCATTCTTCTAAATTCCAGTGGGTACAAGCCCAGTCGATCCAGTCTCTTTTGATATGTCAGTCCAGCCATTTCAGGAATCAGCCAGCCTGACCAAGTCACTCTGCAGCCTCTTAGCATCCTCCTCACAGCACACACTGCCACCCAGCGTAGTGTTGTCTACAAATTTGGAGATATTGCATTCAATTCCTTCGTCGTTGGCATGAATGTATGTTGTGAATAGCTGGGGTCCCAGCACTGAACCCTGCAGTGCCCCACTGGTCACTGCCAGCCACTCTGAAAAAGACCCATTTATTCCCACTCTCTGCTTCCCGTCTGCCAACCAGTTCTCTATCCACATCAATACATTACCCCCAATACCATGTGCCTTAATTTTGCTCACTAATCTCTTGTATGGGACGTTGTCAAAAGCCTTTTGAAAGTCCAGATACACAACATCCACTGGCTCACCCTTGTCCACTCTACTGGTCACATCCTCAAATGGTCGTGAATGTAGCCCAATCCATCACACAAACCAGCTTCCCATCCATTGACTGACAAGCATGATTTCCCTTTAGTGAATCCGTGCTGACTTGGACCGATCCTGTCACTGCTTTCCAAATGCTCAGTTATTACATCCTTAATAATTGAGTCCAGTATTTTCCCCACCACCGATGTCAGGCTAACCGGTCTATAATTCCCCGTCTTCTCTCCCTCCTTTTTTAAAAAGTGAGGTCACGTTAGCTACCCCCCAATCCACTGGAACTCTTTCAGAGTCTATAGAATGCTGAAAAATGATCACCAATGCGTCCACTATTTCTAGGGCCACTTCCTGGAGTACTCTGGGATGCAGAGCATCAGGCCCTGGGGACTTACCGGATTTTAATCCCAGCAATTTCTCCAATTTCCTGACTAATGAGGATTTCCTTCAGTCCCTCCTTCCTGCCAGACCTTCTGTCCCCTAGTATTTCTGGAAGGTTATTTGTGTCCTCCTTAGTGAAGACAGATCCAAACTATTTGTTCAGCTGGTCTGTCATCTCTTCGTTGACCATTGTGAATTCACCCGTTTCTAACTGTAACATTTGTCTTCACCAGTCTTTTTCTCTTCACATGTCCATGGAAGATTTGCAGTCAGGTTTTATGTTTTCTGCAAGCCTACTTTCGTATTCTATTTTCCCCTTCTGAATTAAGTCCTCTGTCCTCCTCTGCTAAATTTTAAAATTTCTCCCAGTCCTCAGGTTTCCTGCTTTTTGGTGCCAGCTTATATGCCTCAAACGCTGTCCCTGTTTTCTCTAGCAAGCCATGGATGAGCCACCTTCCCCGTTTTACTCTTACGCCAGACAGGGATGTATAGTTGTTGAAATTCATCCATGTGTTCTTTAAACATCTGCCATTGCCTATCCACTGTCAACACCTTAAGTATCCTTTGCCAGCTTATAGCCAATGCACCTCTCATACCATCAAAGTTAGCTTTCCTCAAGTTCAGGACCCTAGTCTCAGACTTAACGGTGTCACTCTCCATCTTAATGAAGAATCCTATCATATTATGGTCACTCTTCCTCACCACAAGGTTGCTAATTAATCCTCTCTCGTTACACAATACCCAGTCTCAGATGGCCTGCTCTCTAGTTGGTTCCTCGATATATTGGTCGGGAAAACCATCCCTTATACATTCCAAGAATCCTCCTCCATCGCGTTGCTACCAGTTTGGTGAGCCCAATCAATATGCAAATTGAAGTGACCCATGATAACTGCTGTACCGTTACTGCACACATCTCGAATTTTCTGCTTGATGCCATCCCCAACCTCACTGCTACTGTTTGGTGGTCTGTACACAACTCCTGCTTGTGTTTTTTGTCCCTTGGTGTTCCACAGCTCTACCCATACAGATTCCACATCGTCCAGGCTAATGTCCTTCCTTCGTATTGCATTAATCTCGTCCTTAACCAGCAATGCTACCACACCTCCCCCCCTCCTCCCCCCACCTTTCCTTCCCATCTACCTTTCCTGAATATTGAATAACCCTGGATATTGAGTTCCCAACCCTAGTTACTCTGGAGCCAGGTCTCCGTGATCCCAATTACATAATTTCCTACATTACAACAGTGACTGCACCCCAAAAATACTACACTAGTTGTAAAATGTTTTGGGAAGGTCCTGCAATTGTGAAAAGCTTCTTGTCGATATAAGATTTCAAAGATGTCTGAATAGGGTAGATGGTGGCATAGTGGTAACATCGCTGGACCCATACTCAAGAAACCCAGGCTAATGCTCTGGGGGCCTGGGTTCAAATCCCAACAAGGCAACTGGTGGAAATTGAATTCAGTTAATAAATCCGAAATTGAAAGTTAGTCTCTGTAAATGGTGATCAGAAAACTAACAACGCTTGTTGTAAAAACCCGTCTGGTTCATGAATGCCCCTTTAGGGAAGGAAATCTGCCATCCTTACCTGGTCTGGCCTACATGTGACTTCAGACCCTCAGCAATGTGGTTGACTCTTAACTACCCTATGAAATGGCCTCGCATGCCAGTTCAAGGTCAATTAGGGATGGGCAAGAAATGCTGGCCTTGCCAGCAATGCCCACACCCCAGGAACATTAAAGGAATAGCTATCTCGTGTTTCTGATGTTTCCATTCCCAATCCAGCCAGCCTTGTGTTTGCTCTGAAGGCAGTTCAAGGGCTGACCTCACTCAGACACAACGAGCTAGACTGAAGCTGCGCAGTTTCAGACTGAGCTGGCAGACATTAGAGGATTTTGCACACACTCACGCATACAAATAAGTTAAGCATTTTTACTTTAGGATCTGCATCGTAGGCTTGGGACACGTGCAGGTTTTAGTGCTGGTAGATAGTGGATGGAGTCCTCTACTGGCGGCACAGTGACGCAGTGGTTAGCACTGCAGCCTCATGACGCCAGGGACCCAGGTTTGATTCCCAGCTTGGGTCACTGTGTGGAGTCTGCACGTTCTCCCCGTGGGTTTCCTCCGGGTACTCCGGTTTCCTCCCACAGTCCAAAAGACATGCTGGCTAAGTGCATTGCTAAATTCTCCCTCAGTGTACCCAAACAGGCACCGGGGAGTGGCGACAAGGGGATTTTCACAGTAACTTCATTGCAGTGTTAATGTCAGCCTACTTGTGACTAATAAATAAACTTTAAAATTTTACAAGCTTCGTCATTGGGGGTAGGTACAGGGGAAATGTTAGGGGGAAGTTTTTCACACAGAGGGTGGTGGGCGAGTGGAATCGGCTGCCGTCAGTGGTGGTGGAGGCAAACTCAATAGGGTCTTTTAAGAGACTCCTGGATGAGTACATGGGACTTAATAGGATGGAGGGTTATAGGTAGGCCTAGAAGGTAGGGATATGTTCGGCACAACTTGTGGGGCCGAAGGGCCTGTTTTGTGCTGTAGTTTTCTATGTTTCTATGTAAAAGCATTGGACATAGGAACAAGAGGAGGCCATTCAGCCCTTTGAACCTGTTCTGTCACTCAGTCAGATCATGGTTGACCGTGGTACCTCAACTCCAGTTACCTGTCTTTGATCCATATCCTTTAACACCTTGACACTGTGAGAGTCTATCATCCACAGTCCTGAAAGCTAAAATTAACCCCCTGCATCCACAGCTTTGTCGGAGGGAGAGGTCAGGATTTCTGCTAGCCTTTGTGCAAATAGTGTGCAGCACGGTATGATATAGTCAGGAGGAAGTGATACTTGGGAGTCATTAACATTGAGTATAGGCCCCTTAAATTCTTGTGGCATCAGGTCAAACATGAGCAGGAAAACCTCCTACTGCCCTCCCTGATCTGCTGAGTCAGTAATCCCCCATGTTGAACATTAAATACTGTGGCTACAAGAGCAGGTCAGAGGCTGGGAATTCCACAGTGAGTAACTCACTTCCTGACTTCCCAAAGCTTGTCCACCGTCTACGAGGCACGAGTCAGGAGTGAGATGGAATATTCTCCACTTGCCTTGATGAGTGCAGCTCCAACAACACTCAAGAAGCACAACACTATTCTAGATAAAGCACCTTGCTTCATTGACAACCTATCTACCACCGTAAACATACACTCCCTCCATCACCGATGCACAAGGGCAGCAGTGTATACCATCTACAAGATGCACTACACCAAGGCTCCTTCAACAGCACCTTCCAAACATACAATCTCTACCATATAGAAGGACAAGGGCAGCAAACACATGGGAACATTATCAACTGCAATTTCCCCTCCAAGTCACTCACCATCCTGACTTGGAAATATATTGGCCGCTCCTTCACTGTGACTGGATCAAAATCCTGAAACTTGCTCCCTAACAGCACTATGGATATACCTACACCTTGGGGACTGCAGCAGATTAAGAAGTCAGCTCACCACCACCTTCCTATTGTCCATTAGGAATGGGCAATAATTGCCGGCCTAGCCATTGATGCCCACATCCTGTGAACAAATAAAAAGCTTTAAACAGACTAGCTCTAATTGGAAGTTCATGCATGCTTGTTCTGGATTCCCCAACCAGTGGAAATCATTTCACTGTTTGTACACTATTGAATTCCTTCAAAATTTTGAACCCTTCGATTAGATAACTTTTCAAACCTCTTAAACCCAAGAGAATATAAAATTAGGGTGCATTTCAAGCTGGGGTTCTAAGTCAGCCTGGCTCAGAATTTGAATCAGTTTCTGTCAACAACGTGGAGGGAACGATTCAATCTCTTTACAAGTCCATTAAATTATTTTTCGAGCAGCTTTACACCCACATGGCATTATAGCAGAGATGTGAGAAATAATGCGAATGAAGAGAACATATTGATTTTTCTTTTGAAATTAGTCGAGGGTTTTGTTTTATGACCAAAGTGGGGCGACTGAGCAATTCCAGGTGGGTGAGACAAAGAATTATCCAGGACTTGCAGCACAGACACAGACCATTCGGCCCAGCAGTTCTATGCTGGTGTTTATGTTCAACATGAGCCTTCCACCCCCTCTTCCTCTAATCCTATCAACAAAACCTCCCTAACCCTTTCTCCCTCATGTGTTTATCTAGCTTCCGCTAAATCCATTGAGGCTATTCACCTCAACTGTTCCTTGTATAGTTGGTTCTATATTCTAACAACTCTTTGAATAAATATCTCCTGAATTCCATACTTAATTTATTAGTGACTATCTTGGATTTGTGGCCCCTGGTTCTGATCTTCTTCACAAGTTGAAACATCATCTCCATATGTCTACCGAATCAAATTCTTAAAACAAACTTCATCAGTCTCTCTCAGCCTTCTCCTTTCCAGAGAGAAGTACCCAATGTGTTCAATCTTTACTGATTTGGTATAATCTCTCAGTTCTTGTAAATCATATTTGCACTTTTTCCAGGGCCTCTTTATCCTTTCTACAATATAGAGACAAGAGTTCTGCACAGTTCTTGAGCAAAAATAAATCAATTTGGAGTAAATTAGTGCAATTCCAGATTGCTGATTTAATCTAAAATAGAAACTCTACCCCTCTGTACACAGGAACCTTTACAGGAATGTTTAGTTCACATCTAATTTCCAAATCTTTACTTTAAAAAAATGACTATAGCATCATGCAGCAAAGAAGGAAGCCATTCAGTCCATCATCTCTGTGCTAGCAACTAATCCCACTCCTCCATGTTCTTTCCCTAATGCTCAGAAAATTTCTCTTTTTCAAGTATTTATTGAATTCCCTTCTAAAAGCTTCTATTGTACCTGCTTCCACCAGTCTCTTAAGTCTCTCTCTCTAACAGTCTCTCAAAGTGATGAGGATACTTGACAGAGAGTGCAGCCTGGGTTGCGTGTTTGTGCATGGAGTTTGTGTATGTGGGGAGGCTATTACATTGCAGCCACCACATAGTTCAGGCTGACCAGGAAAATCTGCCGCTGTTCCTGCCTGCCATTGGGGAGATGGTGGCAAAGTGTTAATGTCACCAAACTAGTGATCCAGAGGCCCAGGCCAATGCTCTGAGGATATGAATTCAAATCTTACCACAGTGGAATTGGAATTCAGTCCATTAAAATCTGGAATATAAATCTGGCTTCAGTGACTACACAATAACTATCTTCGATTGTCATAAAAACCCAGCTGGTTCACTACAGTCCTGTTGGGAATAAAAGCTGCTGTCCTTACCCGGGTTTGACCTACATGTGACTCCGGACTCAGAGCAACATGTTTGACACTTAATAGTCTTCTGGCCTAGCAAGCATTCAGGGCAATTAAGGATGGGCAACAAATGCTGGCCTTGCCAGCTATGCCCACATTCCACGAAAGAATATATCATTAAATAAAATGTAACAGAAGGAATTAACAGGTATATTCACACCTCCTATGGCCATCGAATCCTGGGGCAGGACTCAAACCCAGAGGCAAGGGCACTCCCCACTGTGCCACAAGATCTCCTTTCACTTAGCTCTAGCAGGGAGGCAGGCAATGTGGAAGGTTAAGAGGCTAGGATTAGCATATTTCTGGCTTTGAAAAGCTGTTTTCTGAGGGACAACCCTAACTCGAAACATGCAAAGTTCCCTCACGCAGTCATTGAGATAGTCTAATAAAACAACGTAATGTAGAATAAGTAATGGACTTCACAGAGACCCGAGTGAAATGGACAGTGAGACAAAGGAGAGGCCAAGTGGCCAACCTTAAGCATGGTTAAAGAGTGGGAAGGTGTGGTTTCAGTGGGTGTGCTGCAGGAGGAGAGGGAGGTGGCAGAGGGGGTTAGGTAGTAGGCAAAGCCCGAGAATTGGGCCTAGTTGGCAGGAGACAAAGTTACCAATGGGAAAGAGTTATCCAAGTGGTTGGAGTTGGAAAAACTCAGAGTATGGGAAGATTCTAGGAGACACCAGGAGTCAGAAGTGGCGAGGCAGTGGAGATGGATTAAGAGCTATAAACTTGAGCAGAGAATGTGTACCAAAGGCCTGATATGACAATACGTACTTAAATCAGTGACACAAGAATACATCGCCTGCTAAGTTTGCCAAACAGATTGGTTCCACCACAATCTATCTAGGACACAGGTCTGTATCTGACATCCTTCTCTGTGAGTCTCTGAAACCATGTTGGTCTGTTCAACCTGTGGGAATAGTCTTGAGGATCAGTTTTGCTGATGTCTCATTTCTGTCATAAGTTTGGTGACAGAGTTCACCGAAGTCAACGATGTATCCAATATAGTCATAGTGAGTGCTCTGTATTATTATTGATGTATATATTAATTAGAAACCTTAAGATTTCCCTTCATCACAGTAAATGTTTTGAGTTCCCTTCACGCTATAATTTGAGTTTCATGTCATCTCTCTCAACCCTTCTGCTGTCCCTGCCTTACTAATTGTACACTAATTCATTCCAATAGATTTTATTCAGAGCAAGAATGTAAACATCACTTTGGATCCAACATAAACTCTGATCTCATCATCATTGACTTCATTCCTTGCCCCAGCCATTGTCTCAAGATGAACAAACTTTGGAGGTCCCAGTGTTTCAGACCTCATATTCTCCTTATCCCAAACCTGCTGTCACCTCAGGAAAAACAACACTGACAATTTCTGGCGTGAAAGGAAGGGTACGGTTTGCCAGAGAGAGGGAGAAGAGATTAGGTCTGGGCCCCGTGACTGTCAGGGAGCATAGGGCTGCCATTTGGTGCTGACTTGAGGGTTGATATTTTGTTCTGTCACTGTCACACTAACCCTGAGATACGGTCTAACTGGGATCAATGCTTCAGGAACCTGCTTCATTTGTATAGCTGATTGGGCAAAGGGAGCTGAGGGCTGGGGGTGAAAAAGGAACAGTTGACATGACTATGAGGGAGAGTAGAAGAGCTGAGACCTGGAAGGAAAGGTTTTGTGGTGGAACGGAGCCTTGTGTTAGTTGGGAACACGGGTCACGCCTGGCCCAGGATAGGGTCAGGGAGCGGGGAGTAGTAGGAATAGGAGTGACCGGTGAATTCAAATACTGAAGAGATCAGGAAGGCTGAATCTGCATCTGAGGCTGGATTCGGGCCTGGCTCCGGGAGAGAGGGCCGAAAGACTGGAGTACAACTCTGGGTCTGAGTCTGAATCTGGATCTGGGACTTGATCTGGGTCTGATTCTGCTTCTGAATTTGGTTCTGGATCTGGTTCTTGTTTTAGTCAAGTTCTGGATTTGGTTTTGGACCTGGATTTGAGTCTAGTTCTGGTGCTGATAGACAATCCTATGAATACCAGCTAGCTCACGAAGTGACGATTCTTCTGATACTACCCTAGATGCTGTTCAAATCTGTGAGGCGTCACAACTGGACTTAATCCTCATTCTTACTCAATTTGCAAATGCAACGAATCGTTGGCGAACATTCCGGAGTGAGAATCCTGGCTGATTGGCTTTCCTCCCTAGATGGGGCACATCGAATGCACTGGTTAAGATGAACTAAGTCGCATCTGACGGTGTAGTAGATGTGAGTGAGTGTATCACCAGGCAGGGCGGCACGGTAGCACAGTGGTTAGCACTGCTGCTTCACAGCTCCAGGGTCCTGGGTTCGATTCCCGGCTCAGGTCACTGTCTGTGTGGAGTTTGCACATTCTCCTCGTGTCTGCGTGGGTTTCCTCCGGGTGCTCCGGTTTCCTCCCACAGTCCAAAGATGTGCGGGTTAGGTTGATTGGCCAGGTTAAAAATTGCCCCTGAGATTCGTAGGTTAGTGGGATTAGCGGGTAAAATATGTGGGGGTAGGGCCTGGGTGGGATTGTGGTCGGTGCAGACTCGATGGGCCGAATGGCCTCCTTCTGCACTGTAGGGTTTCTATGATTTCTATGTGCTGAATCCTCTTTAAACACATTATTGAAGATCATTAACAGAAACACAATTAACTTTTTCAAATGGAGAGTTTTGATTCTGTTTTGAAACAGGCCAAACATTGCAAACAAATCTTCAAATATGTTGCAGAAATAACAGGGCAACATATTAGCCGCTAAACTCTTTTACATTTAACCTCAATTGTTTCCTGTTTGTGCACAGATTTCCACGTGGACACTGGCTGTTCCCCATGCTTCCAATCAGTTTGTTACTCCTGGCTGTCGAAATGGGTTGGGAAGTGCATTGGAGGTGGGAGCAGGTGGGGGAATTGGACAATCGTCTCAGCCTATAGCCCAACTCCGAACCTAAACGGAGAATCTCTCTCACATGTCGCTATGCTACGGAGTCTTTCGGGGATTGTTGCCATGGTAGTGAGTCCCTGGGGGGAAGTTATGGTGTCTCTGGGTGTTGTTGTGTTATTCAATCCCTCGTTTGTATGGCTGCGCAGCTGAGCCCATGGAACTAAACCTCTTGATTCTGTCAAATCCAGGGACGCTCCCACTTGGAAAAACGAATTTCTTCCACTGCAGTAAAAATTGCCCCCTGTTTCGCCCCATCCTGTTCGGACTTGTGGCACCTCATCTGATGCCTGTGCTTTAGATGCAAGCCCGGTGCAGTAGTGGGTTGTGGAGGGTATCAAAGCCAAATACGAGGTTATCCTGACCCAACACACACAAACACTCACGCAATTCCCAATTGGATCATGTGAGCGGTGAAGGCTCAGTGAATGATGGGTTTGGACACGTCAGCTATGATCACCAAAGCACCATCTTCCATTGAACCAACATTAGGCTGCAACATCAAATTCCAATACCAGCATCCTCGCCTGCAAAGGCAAACTTCAACGGGAAGGGGAAAGATATATCAGCTTATCTACAAAACACAACAGCCATTTTCTCATCGGGGAGTTCGAAATCTGAAACAGAAACAGAAAATGGTGGAAACACTCAACAGCTTGTGGCAGCTTCTGTGGAGAGAGAAACAGGTTTAGCACTCGAGGTCAATGACCCTTCAACAAAACTGGAAAAGTTAGAGTGGCCACTTTCCTGTAATTGGTCTTGAGGCGTGGACGAGCACGGAATTAACATTAACGGAATTAACAAAATAACATTTAGTGTTAACCAGGTAGTGTAAGACTGGATGCACACATGTATCTGGGTAAAACTGGCAGAGCAACTTGATCTTTATTGTAACCCAGTCTCCTTCAGGGTTACGTTGCCTGATGCTAGGCCACACTGACCAGGTTTATTGAAGTTAATTTCTAACTTGTTCCTGGTGGGATCTGAACGTCTCATTTGGTTACTAATCCAGTACCATAACTGCTGCACCACTATACCAAATAACAAAGTTATTGTGAACGTGTTATAAAAGGGAGCAGCACCCAGTTACCGGTGAGACCCGGCTGTTCAATGTTCAATTCCCGGCTTGTGATGAACTGCATCCAGTCAATCGCCTACCCCACTGACTCCTGTACTGAAGGATGAGACCATGGAGCACAATTGGGGGCTTGAGATCAGACTTATCGATGCCCCATACAGTCAAATAGTTGTCAACTCTCCAGTTCCAATCTCGCACGGCAGGAGGAGGGTTTAGGCCTAACAGATTATTCATAGAAAACCTACAGTACAGAAAGAGGCCATTCGGCCCATCGAGTCTGCACCAACCACAATCCCACCCAGGCCCTACCCCCATATCCCTACATATTTTACCTGCTAATCCCTCTAATCTACGCATCCCAGGACACTAAGGGCAATTTTTTTTTTAGCATGGCCAATCAACCTAACCCACACATCTTTGGACTGTGGGAGGAAACCGGGGCACCTGGAGGAAACCCACGCAGACACGAGGAGAATGTGCAAACTCCACACAGACAGTGACCCAAGCCGGGAATCGAACCCAGGTCCCTGGAGCTGTGAAGCAGCAGTGCTAACCACTGTGCTACCGTGCCGCGGTGGTGATGTAGTAGTAATGTCAGAGACTAGTAATCCAAAGGCTCAGGCAAATGCTCTGGGGACATGGGTTCAAATCCCCCCCACAGCAGCAGATAGAATTTAAAATCAACTTTTAAAAAAATCTGGAATTAAAAGCTAGTCTCAGTAAAGGTGTGGTAAACAGGAACCTGTTGTTCATTGATGTAAAAACCATACCCGCTCTGGCCTACACGTGACTCCAGGTCCTCAGCAATGCGATTGGCTCTTAACTAACCTCTGAAATGGTTCAGCAAGCTGGTTGTATCAAACATTGCCAAAAAGGAATATCAGAACCTAGACACCAAAAGCAACAAGAGCACACACCGCCCTGACGACCCCCAAAGTCCCCCCCCTTATTAACATCTTCGGGGTGGAGGGGACACTTGTGCCAAAATTGGGAGAGCTGTCTCACAGACCAGTCAAGCAACAGGTTGGCATAAAAGCAAAAATACATATTGCAGATGCCGGAAATCTGAAATAAAAACAGAAAATGCTGCATATCGGTAGGATTGGCCACAGCACAGTCCTTGCGGAGATGATTCCCTTTCTTCACATGATACCCTCCATCGTGTTTTACGGCGCAGTGGTTAGCACTGCTGCCTCACAGCACGAGGGACCCGGGTTCGGTTCCCAGCTTAAGTGACTGTCTGTGTGGAATCTGCACATTCTCCCCGTGTCTGTGTGGGTTTCCTCCGGGTGCTCCGGTTTCTTCCCACAGTCCGAAAGACGTGCTGGTTAGTGCATTGGCTGTGCTAAACTCTCCCTCAGTGTACCCAAACAGGCACCGGAGTGTGGCGACGAGGGGGTTTTCACAGTAACTTCATCGCAGTGTTAACATAAGCCTACTTGTGACAGTAATAAATAAACTTAAACTACCACCATACTAGATGGAATGGACTTTGAACAGATCTAGCAACTCAAAACTGGGCATCCATGAGGCACTGTGGACCATCAGCAACAGGAGGATTGTACTCAACCACAACCTGTAACCTTGAGGCCCGTCATGTCCCCTACTCAACTGTCAACAAGAATCATAGAACATAGAGCTTTACAACACAGAAAGAAGCCTTTGAGTCTGCACTGGCCATCAAGCACCTATCTATTGCAATCCCATTTCCATAGCCTTGTACGCTATGACATTCCAAGTGCTCATCTAAATGCTTCTTAAATGTTGTGAGGGTTCTTGCCTTTACCACCCTTTCAGGCAGTGAGTTCCAGATTCCCACCACCCTCTGGGTGAAAAGGCTTTTCCTCAAATCTCCTCTCAATCTCCTGCCACTTACCTTAAATCTGTGCCAGCTGATTATTGACCTCATATTAAGGGGAAAAGTTTCTTCCTGTCTATAGAATCACTACAGAAGGAGCACAGAAGGAAGCCATTTGGCCCATCGAGTCTGCGCCAACAACAATCCTACCCAGATCCTATCCCCATAACCCCACGCATTTATCCTGCTAACCCCCCTGACACTATGGGTCAATTTAGCATGGTCAATCCTCCGAACCTGCACATCTTTGGACTGTGTGAGGGAACCAGAGCACCGGGAGGAAACCCACGCAGACACGGGGAGAACGTGCAAACTCCACACAGTCACCTGAGGCTAGAATTGAACCGGGGTCCCTGGCGCTGTGAGGCAGCAGCGCTAACCACTGTGCCACACACTATGTCCTTCATTGTTTTGTACACATCAATCAGGTCTCCCTTCAGCTTTCTCTGCTCTAAGCAAAGCAACCCCAGCCAAAATCTGGCACCAAGCCAAGTGAAAAGAAACTAAGGCAGGTGACTAAAAGCTTTCTCAGACATTAAGGAAAGGCAGAGAAGCTCAGGGAGGGGGGTTCCAGAGTTCTAGGCAGCTGAAGGCCCAGCCGCCAATGGAGGGGGTGGGGCCGGGATTAGCAAGAGGTCAGAATTGGAGGGCTATAGGCCTCGAGGAGCTGACAGAGATAGGGAAGAGAGGCGTGGAGGGATTTGAATTGGGATGGGAACAGCTTTGGTCTGTATGTAGCTCTGCTCAAACTTTCTGACAGTGCAACAGGTAAAGTTAGAAAAAGGACAACTGCCTCTCGGCAACATTAGAACCTAAAAACGCTGGCCTGCGAGGCTGATTCAGCGCTAAGCAACACGTGATGGTGATCCCAATATAGTAAGAAGTCTCACAACACCAGGTTAAAGTCCAACAGGTTTATTTGGTAGCAAATACCATAATGGTATTTGCTACCAAATAAACCTGTTGGACTTTAACCTGGTGTTGTGAGACTTCTTACTGTGCTTACCCCAGTCCAACGCCGGCATCTCCACATCATGATCCCAATATATACAGTTAGCATGGGACCAGGGCCTGCATAGTAACCTTTTATTTATCCACTTGCATGCAAAGTCTTGCAGCTGTAATTATAATACAGCCTTTGCTAAGGCTCCTGAGTCTGTGTTGATGGGTGGTATGTTTTATCTATGTACGCTCAGAAGACTGAATTGCTTCAATCTGAGTAACCCGAACCCAGGCTCCACCCTCTGGGAGAGGCCTCCTCTCTTTGATTTGCCTGCTGCAGTTTGGCTTCCTCCAAAAGGTTACTCAAAGTCATTGCACTGACACAGTCATTGCTAGGGAGCGAGGTCTTGTCTAGGCAGGCGCGGGGGAGGGGGAAAAGGTAAAGGGGGATTGACAGGCAGCCTAGATTACTCAGCATCGCCTGATCTTTCAGAGCTTTAAAAAAATACTGGAACCACCCTATCATACCTTGTGCTGGGCATGTAACACACGATTCTCACCAGTCATCTGTTAGGATGCAGAGCACAGAATCAGGCCATTTGACGCAACAGTGTTTATGCTCCACACAAGCCTCTTCCGAGACCTCTTCATCCCACCCCATTTCCTTTTTGTTCTATTCCTTTCCCTCTCACATAATGATCTAGCTTTCCCCTCAACGTATAGGAACACCGGAAATAGGAGCAGGACACTCGAGCAGATTATTCAACCAGATCACGGCTGATCATCCATCTCAATGCCATTTTCCCACACTGTCTTGTTAGAAAAATTATATGCACCTGGATAAAAGTTTTGAAGCTTACTTATTAGTGTCACAAGTAGGCTGACATTGACACTGCAATGAAGTTACTGTGAAAATCCCCTAGTCGCTACGCTTCGGCACCTGTTCGGGTACACTGAGGGAGAATTTAGCATGGCCAATGCACCTAACCGGCATGTCATGTGTCCAGGAGCGGAGTGCCATTGCCTGCACTCCCCAAGTGTTCCAGACAGGGGACAGGGAGAGGGGGCGGACAGAGGTCCTAAAGGGGAGAGGAAACAAGGAGGGGTCCCAAAAAGTTAAAGTTTATTTATTAGTCACAAGTGAGGCTTACAGTAACACTGCAATGAAGTTACTGTGAAATTCCCCTCGTCGCCACAGTTCAGCGCCTGTTCGGGTCAATGCACCTAACCGGCATGTCTTTCAGAATGTGGGGGGATACCTGAGCACCCGGAGGAAACCCACGCAGACATGGGTGCAAACTCCACACAGTTACCCAAGCCGGGAATCGAACCCGGGTCCCTGGCGCTGCGAGGCAGCACTGTGCTACCGTGCCACCCTAAGAAGAGTCCCAAAGAGAGGAAAAAGGAACAGGAAAAGGACCGGGTTCAGTTAAAAAGAGAAATAGGAAATAGGCTGCGGGGAGAGTGTGTAAATAGACAGCGGTGACTGGAGCATGTAAAAGAAGCGGTGGGAGTAAGCCTGGGAGGGTCTTCTGAAAAGATGGTTATTAAGGGAACACGTGCAAAGTGCGAGAACAATAACGGACCTCAGCGAAGAAGGCTGGTTGGTGATTCTTTGCTGCAGGGCAAGGGCACCCATTCAGGGCAGTAGAGTTCTGCCTGGCGCAGCCAAAGAGTTGAAGTTGTGTTTGTGAGCTGGCGCTCGAGTGTATGCTCAGGGATCCAGGGAAGAGGTATCTTGCAAATCGCGACTGAAACCCCGCGAAGTGAGCTGTTGTTGATGCCGCCTGCGTTGTAATGACTTTTGGCGAGAATTTGCAGGTTAAATCTTCAAGCGGTGAAGATGGAATCTCTCGCGAGAGAGACAGAGTTTCAGTCGGATTGGTTGACTCACAGTGATTACCAACGTCTGGGTGGATTGTTGAGAAATCAGTGGACTCTGTCTTGGCTGATGTCATTTATTGTGCAATGTGATGTGTCTGACCACAGTTTGCCTATTAATTCACATCTACCTCATATTAACCCTGGAAGTTATGGGTATAAGATAGATATAGTAAATGGTGTCACCTTTCCAACCTTGTATAGCAAAGTGTGGCATTATTCACTGAGCAAGCGTTTTGAAACTCAAAATTTCTCCACTTTGAAAAAGTTATTGGTCCCAAACTGAACTTTATCAAAAAATTTAGAAGTGTGCTCTAAGATCCTAATAATTCCCATATCCATTGATGTCAAAAGACTCCAGAAATCCATTGTTCTGTCTTGAATATACTCATTGGTTGTAGGGGCAGAGAATTCCAAAGATCCAACACCCTCTGAGTGAAGAAATTCTTCTTCAGTCCTTATTGTGTCCCCTACTTCTAAATGCCCCCCCAGCCAGAGGAAGCATCCTTTCTCCATCTACCCTGTCTCACCCCTAAAGAATTTTGTAGATTTTAATGATATCCCTTCTCATTCTTCAAAACTCTGGTGAATATAGGTCCAGTCTCCTCAGTCTCTCCTCGTAGGACATTGCCGCCATTCCAGGAATTAGTCTGGTGATCCACTGCTGTATTCTCTCAGTGATAAGTATATCCTCCCCTAGGTAAGTGGACCAAAACTGTACCCGTACTATTCACTTCAACTAACCCTGCGGTAGCGAGTTCCACATTGTCACCACTCTCTGAGTAAAGAAGCTTCTCCTGAGATTTATGGGCCCCCAGTTCTGGTCTGGTGGCCAAAGTTGACAGATCACTGTCTACGTGATGCACCTCAATGAATGAACATTTCTTTAGGAGAGTGTAGAGTTTGAGAGGGTTGTAAATGGCTGTGCTTTAACTGTCCGGTAACCACAGCCCCTGTGAGGATTCACAGTCTCGTTGGGTGCGAGAAAATGTGGTCAGAGCAGCCAGAGAAAATGTAACTCGGAGGTTATACCAAGAAACTGATGGATTTCCTGAAAATGAGGCTGAAGTCTGCGTGAGATTAACAGCATCAGATAAATGGATCCAGGCCCCAACATGTTAATTAACCCCTTCAGTTCAACCTTGAATACTAGGAGGGTGATTTACAGCAGCGTTTTAGGCACCAAAGATCCTCTGGCAGCCAAGATCTAATACAGCAGTTTAACACAAGACATCATCTTGGTAATGAAGTGACGGTGTACAGTGAGGATAGGACAGATGACATGAAGGCAGGTAGAACAATGAAAGCCACTGCAGGAGAGAAAAGAATAGATAGAATCGCTACAGTGCAGAAGAAGGCCATTCGGCCCATCAAGCCTGTACAGACAACAATCCCACCCAGGCCCTATCCCCCTAACCCCATGTATTTACCCTACTCATCCCCCTGACACTAAGGGTCAATTTAGCATGGCCAATCAACCTAACCTGCACGTCTTTCGATTGTGAGAGGAAACCGGGGCACCCAGAGGAAACCCACGCTGACACCCCACAGACAGTGACCCGAGCCTGTAATTGAACCTGGGTCCCTCGCACTGTGAGGCAGCAGTACTAACCACTGCGTCACCGTCCCGTCCTTTGAAAAGGACAAGTCAAGGGTGTGATGTGGAATCCTTCTCTGCTTGGGGGGTACAGGAGTTCCCTCCTCTGGACCTCCATTGCTGCATCTGAGAGTCAGTGTGCCTCTGCTCAGTCTCTGAGCCATTACCCGTCACCATGAATCAGCCAGGGCAACCCACTCCTTCAGTGGAAGTGGGTGCCAAGTGCCCACATGTACCACCAAATGAAAATTGCTTCTGTCCAGCACTTGAATGCCATACCTGCAGGTATCGATTTTAGTGTCTCCAAAAGATTGAAGTTATGCCAATCAACAATTAGGAGCCAAATTGCACGGCAAACTTTCAAACTGGCACAACCACCTGACCAATGGTGGGGCGGGTGGCATACGGCCCTCCCACCCAGATGCCAATTGAGCCACTAAAGTGGCCAGTGAAGGGCCTCTACCCATCTCTGCTGGCATCTTACCTAGCAGGGCCTGAGATCTGACTTCGCCCGGAGCACAAGAACAAATTCAGGTGGCAACCATGTGTACACATACGCCAACTCGCACCCACACATGTACACTGACACATAATCGCACATATACTGTCATCTTGCATATCCCAATTCGTGCCCGACACACATATACCAACACACATCCACACACGTACATTGATATGCATCCGCACATATACCAACACACATCCACACACATACATTGACACGCATCCGCACATATACCAACACACATCCACACACGTACATTGACACGCATCCGCACATATACCAACACACATCCACACACATACATTGACACGCATCCGCACATATACCAACACACATCCACACACATACATTGACATGCATCCGCACATATACCAACACACATCCACACACGTACATTGACATGCATCCGCACATATACCAACACACATCCACACACTTACATTGACATGCATCTGCACATATACCAACACACATCCACACACATACATTGACACGCATCCGCACATATACCAACACACATCCACACACATACATTGACATGCATCCGCACATATACCAACACACATCCACACACATACATTGACACGCATCCGCACATATACCAACACACATCCACACACTTACATTGACATGCATCTGCACATATACCAACACACATCCACACACATACATTGACACGCATCCGCACATATACCAACACACATCCACACACATACATTGACACGCATCCGCATACACCGACACACATCCACACACATACATTGACACGCATCCGCACATACACCGACACACATCCACACACTTCTAACTACTCGCACTCACACGCATCAACCGACACGCATCTACCATCACATATACACGTGCACTGACACTCACATGCTCGCTCTCACACTCATACACGCTCTCTCACACACGCATCTGTCTTCAGGGGTTGGATGCTGATTTCACTGTAATATTGAATGTTTTTCTGTGTAATCGGTCAGAGATGACGTTGGGCTGAAACCTTTACCCTAAATGAGCTCAGCAAGCCTCATCACCACAGGAGGGGGGTTTCCACATATGTGTGTGTGTGTGTGTGAGTGAAGCAGAATTTTTGTTTCACTTCCCCATCCCAATACCCCTTTGCCCTCACTTTAGCTGAAAGTGTTTTAATATGAATCATATTGGCAGCTGTGGCCACACATTCCCATGCAGGCCTGGCTAAATTGGCCACCTCATGGGAATGGGATCTGTGAAGTGCTATGTGAGGAAACTGCCCCGAATTAATAGCAGCTGGACCAAGAAAATCAGCTGCTGCTCCCTGTTGTGGTTGTGCCTGGTCGATTGTGTTTACCTATACCAGGGTCATTCTGATTCTGTACCTTTCCCAGACTTCCCCCCTCCCCCAATAACCCCATCACCTTGTTCCCTCCCCGTACCCACACACCCCCATCAGCTTGCCCCGCCCTCCCCAAGACACCCCCATCAACTTGTCCCCCTCTCCTCCCCCAGATACTCCCCCCCCAACACCTTGTCCCCTCCCCGTATCCACACCCCCCCCATTCCCTTATTCCCCACTCCGACACCCCCACCCTCCCTCCGACACCCCATCCCCCGATATCCCCATCTCCCTGACAGTCCCATCCACCCCCATCCACCCCCCGACAGCCCCATCAACTCCCCGGCAGCCCCATCCACTGCTGCCTCACAGCGCCAGGGACCCGGCTTCAAGTCCGGCCTCAGGTCACTGTCTGTGCGGAGTTTGCACATTCTCCTCGTGTCTGCGTGGGTTTCCTCCGGGTGCTCCGGTTTCCTCCCACAGTCCAAAATGTGTGCGGGTTAGGTTGATTGGCCATGCTAAAATTGCCCCTTAGTGACCTGAGATGCGTAGGTTAGAGGGATTAGTGGGTAAAATATATAGGGATATGGGGGTAGGGCCTGGGTGGGATTGTGGTCGGTGCAGACTCGATGGGCCGAATGGTCTCTTTCTGTACTGTAGGGTTTCCATGATTCTTTCCATGATGTGTGTGGATTAGGTTGATTAGCCATGCTAAATTGCCCCTTAGTGGACAAGAGATAGATATCAGAGATAAATATATTTCTGACAAAATAAACAGGGTAAAGGGAAATGGGGAACAGGTGGGGAGGTGGATTTAAGACCAGCGGGACTTCAGCCATGATTTGATTGAATGGCAGGGCAGGCTGGAAGGGCTGAATTGCCTATTTCTGCTCCTAACTCCTACGTTCCAAATACGTGCGGGCTTTAGCTTTGACAAAGAGTCTTCTGGACTCGAAACGCCAGCTCTTTTCTCTCCTTACAGATGCTGTCAGACCTGCTGAGATTTTCCAGCATTTTCCCTTTTGGTTTCAGATTCCAGCATCCGCAGTAATTTGCTTTTATCCAGTGTTTAACTCGCTGCCACTTTTCTCCTAGGAATGCCTACCCTGAAAAAGTACAGCTTTTCTCTTCAACAGGATTTCTATATGTCTCCCCCCGCTATCCACCTTCACTGCTTTCCATTTCTCTTTTAATGTTAGCAATGGGCTGCCATTAGCAGCCTTTCCCCTTGTTTTCGTGGCTATGAATCATCTTTCATTCCCTCACCCTGCAGTATAAATATCTCCCCCTTTTAGCTTTGACAAAGGGTCATCTGGACTCGAAATGTCAGCTCTTTTATTTCCTTACAGATGAATTTTTTGCTTTGATTTGATTTATCATTGTCACATGTATTAGCGTATAGTGAAAAGTATTATTTCTTGCGCGCTATACAGACAAAACATATTGTACATAGAGAAGGAAAGGAGAGAGTGCAGAATGTAGTGTTACGGTCATAGGAGCAGCACGGTGGCACAGTGGTTAGCACTGCTGCCTCACAGCGCCAAGGACCCAGGTTCAATTCCTGGCTTGGGTGACTGTCTGTGTGGAGTCTGCACGTTTTCCCCATGTCTGCGTGTGTTTCCTCCGGGTTCCTCCCACATTCTGAAAAACGTGCTGCTGGTTAGGTGCATTGGCTATGCTAAATTGCCCCTTCGTGTAGCCGAACAGGCGCCAGAGTTAAAGTTAAAAGGTTAAGGGTTATTCATTAGTCACAAGTAAGTTCACAAAGCAATGAAGTTACTGTGAAAATCCCCTAGTCGCCACAGTCCGTTGCCTGTTCAGGTCAATGTACCTCACCCGCACATCTTTCTGACTGTGGAGGAAACCGGAGCACCCGGAGGAAACCCACGCAGACACGGGGAGAAGGTGCAAACTCCACACAGACAGCGACCCGAGGCTGGGAATCGAACCCAGCTCCCTGGCAGCAGTGCTGACCACCGTGCCATCCGGGTGAGGCAACTAGGGGATGGATGTTCACAGGAATTTCATCGCTTTGTGAACGTAAGCCTACTTGTGACGAATAAATAAATTAGAGTTTAAACTCGCTAGGGTGTAGAGAAGGATTAATGATGCTGCTGAGATTTTCCAGCATTTAGATGTGGAGGATTGGCCATGGTCAATGTGTGGGGGTTATGGGGGATGAGGTCTGAATGAGATGATGCTTTGACAGTGAGTCAGCACAGACTCAATGGGCCGAAAGGCCTCCTTTCTTGCACTATAGGGATTCTCAGATCCTGTGAGAAATGTTACGATGGTGAGAATTGTACATCAGACTGACTACTCTATGATCACCTTGTCTCTCTCTCTCTCCCCCCCCACTCCAGCCGGGGTTACTCCCGGTCGTTGACCTTCCCGCTCCAGCTCGCGCGGCGGCGGTTGGAAGGCTCTGGAAGCTCAGCACTGGCGCGAGGCGGCGGCGGACCAATTGGAGAGCCCGGAGGGGCTGGCGCGAGGCGGCCGGAAGTTGCCGAGCCGGCCGCCCATTGGACGGGACGTTGCTGGGGTGACGGGGGAGGAGGGGGGCGGGGCTGGGCTGGGGTGACCGGGGGGCGGGGCTGCGCTGGGGTGACCGGGGGGCGGGGCTGGGCTGCGCTGGGGTGACGGGAGGGCGGGGCTGGGCTGGCGGAGTGACCGTTAAACGCCTCGCGCCATGGGGAGGAGGAGATCAAAATGGCGGCGGGAGGCTCAGTGTGAGAATGTCTCTGGACTGTAAGTGCCCCCATTCCCCTTCCAGGGCTCTCTTTAAAACAATGTTCATGTAAGGCAGCAGTTTAAAACCTTCACTTGCACTTGCTGCAGGCAGGAGTCTCCCCCACCTCAACAATCCCCTGTGGACATCTTTGGCTAAATTAAGCCAACAAAGCGTGGGGACAAATCCAACATTCATTGCAAAGGGGAGTGTTGCATCAGAGTAAACACATTAGAGTGGTTAGCACTGCTGCCTCACAGCGTCAGGGAGCCAGATTTGATTCCTGGCTTGGGTCACTTGTCTGTGTGGAGTCTGCACATTCTCCCCGTGTCTGCATGGGTTTCCTCCGTAAGGAGTCTAACAACACCGGGTTAAAGTCCAACAGGTTTATTTGGTAGCAAACGCCACTAGCTTTCGGAGCGTTCGCTACTCCTTCGTCAGGTGAGTGGGAGATCTGCTAACAAACAGCAAATGGGGCATATAAAAACACAAACTCAATTTACTGAATCATTATTGGAATGCGAGTCTTTACAGCTAATCAAGTCTTAAAGGTACAGACAAAGGTACAGGTTTCCTCCCACAGTCCCAAAAGCGTGCTGGTTAAGGTGCATTGGCCGTGCTAAATTCTCCCTCGGTGTACCCGAACAGGCGCCGGAGTGTGTGGCGGCTAAGAGATTTTCACAGTAACTTCATTGCAGCGTTAATGTAAGCCTACTTGTGACACTAAGGAATAAACTTCAGAACTTTTTAAGAGGGGAAACCGGAGAGCACAGAGGAAACCCACGCAGACACGGCGGAGAACGTGCAGACTCCGCACAGACCGTGACCCAAGCTGGGAATTGAATCTGATTCCCTGGTGCTGTGAGGCAGCAGTGCTGACCACTGCACTGTACTGCCCGCCCCACACCTCCTGCCAAAACAAGAGTTTGGGACAAATTGAACATTCACAGGGAATGCTGCATCAGAGTAAACAGGATCTCTCCAAAGGGAACTTAAAAACATCAAAAACTAAATGTGACTAAAGGTACCTGTGGTACCCACTGAGCACAGAAGGTCTCCGTAAGATATAGGAGCAGAATTAGACCATTCAGCCCATCGAGTCTGCTCCACCATTCAATCATGGCTGATAAGTTTCTGAACCCCATTCTCCCACTTTTTCCCCCATAACCTTTGATCCCCTTACCACTCAAGAACCTATCGATCTCTGTCTTAAACACACTGAATGACCTGGCCTATACAGCCTTTTGTGGCAATGAATTCCATAGATTCACTGCCCTCAGCTCTGTTCTAAAGGTTCATCCCTTTACTCTGAAGCTGTGCT
The DNA here is from genome assembly GCF_964213995.1 of Mustelus asterias. Taxonomy (NCBI): domain Eukaryota; kingdom Metazoa; phylum Chordata; class Chondrichthyes; order Carcharhiniformes; family Triakidae; genus Mustelus; species Mustelus asterias. Next base: position 22,213,669 of record NC_135828.1, read on the forward strand.
TTTGGATTTTAGTCTTTCCTACTAATGGAAACATCTTCCCCACCTCCACTCTATCCAGGCCTCTCAGCATTCTGTAAGTTTCAATGAGATTCTCTCTTCCCCCCCACCTCATTTTTCTAAACTCCATCGAGTACAGACCCAGAGTCCTCAGACACTCCTCGTACATCAAGCTTTTCATTCCTGGGATCATTCTCGTGAACCTCCTCTAGCCCTCCTCCAGGGACAGCACATCCTTCCTTAGACACAAGGCCCAAAATTGCTCTCAATATTCAAAATATTCACCAGAGCCTTATAAAGTGGTGCCGGTAGTCATAGAAAATAGAAACAGGATTTGGCCCTTCGAGCCTGCTCTGCCATTCAATTTGATCATGGCTGATCATAAATCAATATCTGATCCTGCCTTGATCCTATGCTCTCTTACCAGGGATACCCAGCAGCGAATGTAGCTGCGGACCCACTCTCTTTGTGCCTTACAACAGCGATAGTGTCCATTTATGGGATCTTTTATCTATAATTGAGAGGGCATTCTAATAGTCCTAGCTTTCATTTTTGTGCTCAAATCCTGTGGTGGGACTTCTGACTCTTGGGCAAGAGTGTCACACAACAACCGCAGCCACCATGTCTAGAAACCTGCACCTGGTATTCCCAGGGAGTTTCCCATCTTAAGTTATTAATCAGTCCCAAGCCTGTTTGGCGTCCCAGATTGGGCGTTTTCATACCAGAATGAATGTAGGCAAACTGCATTTATATAGTGCCCTTCATGCAATAAGGCACTTTGATTACATTGGATGCTTTTTTATTAATCTTCTCCCCATTAATTTTCACTGTTTCCTTTTGCTGTACCTATGAACTCTGTTTTTGATAGCCAGACCTTCCAGAACACACACACAGCCAGGAACTCGCAGTGGAGCGGTCGAAGAGGAGGAGACTGTTTAGCCCCTCGAGCCTGTTCCCATTCGATGAGGCAGCTGATCTGTAAACTGACCTCTGTCTACCCCATCTTGCTGAATAACGTTGGTCCTCAAAAATCTCTGGCACAGATTCACAATTGATCTAGCACCACAGCAGAGAATGCCATATATAGAAAAGGGCCATTCGGCCCACAGTGAATCTGCTAACAGAAAAGACCCACCTGGTCTAATCCCACTTTCCGGTTCTTGGTCTATAGTCCTTTAGATTACAGCGCTTCAAACGCATGTCTAAGTATTTTTATAAAAAGACAAGACTTCTTTCTCAACCATCTTTCAAACAGTGAGTTCCAGGCCCCAGTAACCCTGTGAGTGAAAACAATTCTCATTCGATTTATTATTGTCACATGTATTAATATACAGTGAAAAGTATTGTTTCTTGCCCGCTACACAAAGCATACCGTTCATAGAGAAGGAAAGGAGAGAGAGTGTAGAATGTAGTGTTACAGTCATAGCTAAGGTGTAGAGAAACTTAGTGTGAGGTAGGTCCATTCAAAAGTCTGATGGCAGCAGGGAAGAAGCTGTTCTTGAGTTGGTTGGTACGTGACCTCAGACTTTTGTGTCTTTTTCCCGACGGAAGAAGGTGGAAGAATCCGGGGTGCATGGGGTCCTTTAATTATGCTGGCTGCTTTTCCGAGGCAACAAGAAGTGTAGACAGAGTCAATGGATGGGAGGCTGGTTTGCGTGATGGACTGAACTACATTCACGACCTTTTGTAGTTTCTTGCGGTCTTGGTCAGAGCAGGAGACATACCAAGCTGTGATACAACCAGAAAGAATGCTTTCTACGGTGCATCTGTGAAAGTTTTTGAGAGTCGTACCTGACATGCCAAGTTTCCTTAATCTTCTGAGAAAGTAGAAGCGTTGGTGGGCTTTCTTAACTATAGTGTCAGCATGGTGGGACCAGGACAGGTTGTTGGTGATCTGGACACCTAAAAACTTGAAGCTCTCGACCATTTCTACTTCGTCCCCATTGACATAGACAGGGGCATGTTCTCCACTACGTTTCCTGAAGTCAATGACTATCTCCTTTGTTTTGTTGATATTGAGGAGAGATTATTGTCATTGGACCAGCTCGCCAGATTCTCTATCTCATTCCTGTACTCTGTCTCATCATTGTTTGAGATCCGACCCACTATGGTCAGCAAACTTGAAAATCGAATTGGAGGGGAATTTGGCCACACAGTCATAGGTGTATAAAAGGAGTATAGAAGGGGGCTGAGAACACAGCCTTGTGGGACACCGGTGTTGAAGATGATCGTGGAGGAGATGTGTTGCCTATCCTTACTGATTGTGGTCTGTGGGTTAGGAAGTTCAGGATCCAGTTGCAGAGGGAGGAGCCGAGGCCCAGGCCACGGAGTTGGATTAATGGTGTTGAAGGCTGAGCTGTAGTTTTTAAAAAAAAGGAGTCTGACATATGTCAGTGTTATCTAGTTGTTCCGGGGTTGAGTGCAGGGCCATCCGCTCCCTTCTAATCCTTCTACCAATTACTTTAAATCTTTTATCTCTGGTTATTGATTTCTCTGCTAAGGAATTGGGTCCTTCCCATCCATTCTATGTAGGTCCCTCATAATTTTATATTCAATTAAATCTCCAATCAGCCTCTTCTTTTCCAAAGAAAATAACTCCAGCTATCCAATCTCTCCTTGCATTAAAAATTCACTATGCCCTCAATTCTTTCTGTACTCTTGCTACTGTGATCTCATTCTTGTTATAATGTAATGACCAACACTGTGTATGGTCTATCTATCATTTTATACAGTTCCACCATAACCTCCCTGCCCTTATACTCTAGACCTTGGTCAATACAAGAAAGTGTTCGCCATAAAATATAGACAATGTTCTGTATAATTACTTGCTTGTAAATAAATTTGATTGACCGTTTTAGCCCAAATGCAAAACTGCAGTGGCTTCCCTGCTTATGCAGGGCCCGATTAGAATTCAATTGCATTCCCACATACATAATGGAACGCTGATTTATAGATTTCTGATTCCGAGGAAGAGTCATATTGGGTTTGAAACATTAACCCTGTTTCTCTCTCCACAGATGCTGCCTGACCTGCTGAAATTTTCCAGCACTTTCTATTTCCGATTTCTAGCATCCGCATTATTTTACTTTGATTAAAGTATTTTGTATGTCTTCTTGAAGACCTTATATACCTGTCCTACTATCTTCAGAGATCAACTCCATTGCTCCTCAATCTATTCCTCTATGTGTCTCTGACCATTCATTGTGTACTCCTTCTCCTTGTTGTCTCTCTCCAAATGCATTACCTCACACATTTCTGGATTAAATTCTATTGAGCCACTCTTCTGGCCACTGGACCAATCCATCAATGTCTTCCTGCACTCTGCAGCATTCTTTCTCATTATCAACCACATGGCCAATGGTTGTATCATCTGAAAAGACCTATGTCATACTCCCTACATTTAAGTCTAAATCATAGAAATATACCACAAAAAGCTAGGGATCGAATACAGAGTGCCCCGAGGACCCCCCCCCCCCCCCCCCCCCCCCCCAGGCAGCAGCCTACCAGTCACAACCTTTTGCTGTAACTGAACTAAGTTTGGATCCCATGTGCTTAGACCTGATGAGCTTCTAATTTACTGGTCAGTTTGCCGTTTGGGACTTTGTCAAAAGCCTTGTTTGGGACTTTGTCAAAAACATTTGTGCTGCCTTCAGCAAGCATCCTTGTTACTCCCTCAAAATGAACTCAGGCAGGTTAATGCAACAACACCTTCCCCAAACAAATTTATATGGACTGTCCTTGATTAATCTGTGTCTCTCCAAATGATGATCCAAAGGGCCCGTGTTTTCCTGACCACCCACTTGTTCCCGATACAATTGTTCTCAGCATTTGAGTTGAATCTGATGTTGTTTGCAACTGCTCTTCTTTTTGAGAGCAAGTCAGAGGTTGGGGCTCCTGCAGTGAGTAACTCACCTCCTGACTCCCCAAATCCTGTCCACCATCTACAAGGCACAAGTCAGGAGTGTGATGGAATACTCCCACTTGCCTGGATGAATGCAACTCCAACACACTCAAAAAGCTCGATACCAGCCCGCTTGATTGGCACCACATTCTACAAACATTCACTCCCTCCATCACTGACACAAGTGGCAGCAGTGTGTACCATCTACAAGATGCACTGCAGCAATTCACCAAGGCTCCTGAAACAGCACCTTCCAAACCCATGACCTCTACCAGGCAGAAAGACCAAGGGCAGCAGATACCTGGGAACACCACCACCTGTAAGTTCCCCTCCAAGACACTCATCATCCTGACTTGGAAATATATCGCCGTTCCTTTACTGTCGCTGGATCAAAATCCTGGAAACCCTCCTTTCATGTGGGTGTACCTACACCACATGGACTGCAATGTTTCAATAAGGCAACTCACCACTACCTTCTGAAGGGCAATTAGGGATGGGCAATAAATGCAGGCCTAGCCAGCTTTCATCCCATTTATGAATTTAAAAATTCCCTACTTGTCACTCTTAGACATTGGATCTGTGCGAATCTTTGCATTTTTGTACAACTTTTCTTTTAGTTTGATATTGTCTCTTCCCTCTTTAATTGCCCATGTCTATTCTTTGACTCAAATAGAGATCTTGCCCTTGCTAGTGTAAACTGACCCATTACTATCCCTAAATCTAATATGACATTGCCTCCTTGTTGGCTCTAGGAGATATTGCTGCAGGAAACTATCCCCGACACAGTCAAGAAATCCGATCTGCTTACCCCAGTCTATGATGAAAGTCAATATCCCCCATTAGAACTACTTTGCCTTTCTTACAGTCTGGTCTAAGCTCTGCATTTCTACAGTCTACCACTTCACAGCTGCTATTGGAGACCTGTAAACAACTCCCACAGCAGTCCTCAACCTTTTTCTGTTTCCTAATTCTACACATGAAGTTCCCCGCTTACCTCTTGTCCTTTGGGCACCAAAAGTAGGAAAACTGCATTCTGTTTACTCTGTTTGTAGCCAGCGAATGGCCTGATCTAGCCTGTGCAATCAGGAATCTCGGGTAACATGGACTGACTCAACGACCAAGAGTTATAAAGCTGGGGGAAAGAATCCTGGAGCCCTGCAGGAAGCAGCGTGGAGAACGGTTTGAGACATGATCACTTTGAAAGAATCGACACCTATTTATTCTGCAACTTTCTCGTTCAAAAGTGCACATAATAGCTCCACAGTCTATGAAGTACTTTTAATGTGTCATCATGAAGGACACACATGAGCTGATTTATGCACAGCAAGCTCCAGAGAATCCTCAGATAAGTTGTGTACATAAACACAAGGCCAGGACTCCAATGTACAGTGACATATACCCAGGACCCCAATGTATATAAACACAAGCCCAGGAAACCAGCGTATATAAATAAAATACCAGGGCTGCAGTCTATACAAAGAGAAGCCAAGGACCCCAGTATATTAAAACACAAACCCAGGACCCCAATGTATAGGGATACAAGTTCAGGAATCCAGTCCATATAAACACAAGCCCAGGATTCCAGTGTACAGAGAGACATTCCCAGGATCCTCGTGTGTATACATACAAGTCCTGGCCCCAGTGTATATGAACACAAGCCCACATGCAGCGTCTCTCCGGTATAAGTAGACAGAATGGCTTCTGAATTACTCAATCTCAAGGGTTCAGACTTTCTGGAGGTATCGGACTGCTTGTTCACCTGTGAATATGACCGCGGCTCCTGTGTTGACCTCCATTTTAAGAGATCTGCCGTTGACCCTCAAGGCTATTTCTCTCGGAGACACCTTATTGAGTTGGTGCTTATTTAAAGAACAAGTATTCTTTGTTGGACGCCTCGTTCAGTTGCTTTAATAGTGTTAAACTAACCGTTTTTGTTTTGCGCGTTCTGTCCTGACTGCTTTATTCTGCACCATGCCTGTAAATAGCCCTTCCTTTTGCAAGGCAATCATATGCAATTTCTGCAGCAGCAAGTTTCCTGGGAGTTCCTTCCCTCACATTGAAAACAAGTTTAAGGTTAAGCTTCCACCCCCGGTGCTGTACTCACTTTCTCAGGCTCTACTCGGGCCGTTCCTCGTAGCAGCCGTTTACCGTCACAAACAGTTCATCTCGTTGGGCACGCCTTGTAGTTCACTTACATCCTGCTCGGCACATTCTGTCACCTGGGCCATCTCCATCGCTTTTTCTGAAGAGATTATAGCCTCTGCAGCCTTCTCTGTATTGTGAGGCTGTTAATCCCGCAGACCAAACGGTCTCATAACATCTCCCGAAAGCTGGGCCGAACTCGCACTGCTCTGCTAACTCTCAATCTGGGTACAAAATGGGAGACAGTCTCTCCTGGCTCCCGAACTGCAGATTGAAACGTATACCTCAACATGATGATTGAGGGTCGGTGGTTAAAATGATCTTTGACCATTTTGACTATCTGGTCAAAAGACTGTGGGTGGGATTTTCCAGCCACGCTCACCCCAAGGCCGGAAAATCCCACCCGAGGCCAACAGATCTTTGCATGGTCTGCCCCGCCACTCGCTACAATTCCCACGGTGGGTGGGACGGGAAAATTCCACGCTTTGTGTTTGGAGCGTCAGGCGATGTTAAACTCCTCACTAGGCTCTTAGTTTGTGGGCCACAGATCAAGTGGTATCACCTTTTGTTTTCCTTACACAGTGATCTCCATAGAATCCCTACAGTGAAGAAGGAGGCCGTTTGGCCCATCAAGTCAGCACCATCTCCCCAAAAGAGCATCATACACAGGCCTACCCCCCCCCACACCCTATCTCCGTAACCCTGCACATTTACCATGGCCAATCCACCCAATCTACACATCTCTGGATGCTGAGGGGCAACTCAGCACCTCCATCTCCAACCTACACATTGTTGGACTGTGGGAGGAAACCCACGCAGACACGGGGAGAATGTGCAGACTCCGCACAGACAGTAATCCAAGCTGGGAATCGAACTTGGGTCCCTGGTGCTGAGGCAGCAGCGCTAACCGCTGTGCCACCCTTTAGTTCATTTGCTACAAAGAAATAATACAACTTTTCCATTGTTGGGTCAAATGGTTCAATCTTTCCAATTAAAGGCATTTTGATATGATGTTTGTACCTGTCTTTTATTAGCTTTGATGTTCATTCCCACGCCCCTTTAACAGTGCACTGCAATCTCCTGACAACTAATGAGGCTCTTCCTCATCGCCACTGTAGCAAAGTTAAAGGGGACTCATGACTTCAAGTAATAATTGATTGATCAACAATTGTACATGTGCAAGATGAGGGTCTGACTGAACTGTAATACACGTCCACTCCCTTCTCCTCCTGGTCCCAGGACTTGCATCCTCGCTCCCAATTGGCTCAGCTTCCCACACAGCCACTCCATTGGGTCTAGCCCGATCACATGCCCCACATGGGATCGCCCCCTCCTTGAGGGGGCCACTTTATCACAACCTCTAAGCCACTCACCATCCTGACTTGGAAATATATCACAGTTCCTGCACTGTCGCTGAGTCAAAATCCTGGAACTCCCTCCCTAATGGCACGGTGTGGGTGTACCTGCACCTCAGGGACTGCAGCGGCTCAAGAAGGCAGTTCACCACCACCACAGCCTGGTTATATATTCCAGTATGTTTCCTATTTATGATGTGACTCTGACAGGTCTGTACTTACTGGGGCTAGAATCTTGTGTCAGTAGACACCATTCCCATCAGTTGAAGCCCTTGGGTGGGAAGTAGGGGCGAGGCTCTCTTGTTCAAAGGCACTCAATACCTGATTGAGGGACCCAGCATCTCCCTTCTCTTGCTGCTGCCTTCCTCCCACTTTGCAACTCCACCCATCACTCACCTGTAGTCTTGGGTGGGTGTTGCACCTACAACAGCCACTGCACTCCCATCCCAATCCCAATGGTGCTGCAGGAAGGCCTTTTTTTATTGTTTCATGGGCTGTGGGCGTCACTGGCTATGACCCATCCCTAATTTCCCCTTGAGAAGGTGGTGGTGAGCTGCCTTCCTGACCCGCTGCAGTCCCTAAGGTGTAGGTACACCCACAGTGCTGTTCGGGAGAGTATTCCAGGATTCGAATCCAGCGACAGTGAATAAACAGTGATATATTTCCTTGATCCCCGAAGAAGGGCTGGCACTGGCCCATTAAGTGCCTGAGTGGTGCACAGTGCGGCAGACTTGCCCTAAAGAAGTGAAATGGGGCTTTCACCCACTCTCCAGCCAGTGGGCGAGACTCCCTTTCGCCTCCATTGAATACTGCTTTTCATGTGCTGTGCAATCCTGCCGCCCAGTGGATCTTGATGGTGTTACACAACATTGGGATTTGTGACTGTACGAACCACATGTGAAATGAGGTCATTCCGCCTGATAGCACCTTTCATGCTTCTCCAGGTACAGAATCACCAACGCTTCACTGCAGCTTAACATTTAACACTCACCTGATGAAGGAGCAGCGTTCCGAAAGCTCGCGATTCCAAATAAACCTGTTGGGACTTTAACCTGGTGTTGTGAGACATCTTACTGTGCCCGCCCCAGTCCAACGCCGGCATCTCCACATCATGATTAATATTTGTGCAGCACAGACACTCACACTGGTAATGGACAGAGATGGAGCCATTAGATGATGGACAAGAGCACTGAAGGATTAAGTTAGCAGGTTTTAACCGAGTCATTGCAGGAGCAGAAAGGAATAATTGCATTCATATAGCACCCTCTCACAATCTCGGGGCGTCCCAAAGTACTTTGCAGTGTAATCACTATCACAGTGAAGAAAACACGGCAGCCAATTTGCGCACAACAGACTCACAAACAGCCATGAGACAATCTTTTTAGCGATGTGCATTGTGGGTTCAATATTGATCAGGGAGAACTTTCCTGCTTTTCTTTAAAATAATGCGGGTTTTTTTTTTAAACGAGTGCCTGGGAAGGTGGATGGAGCATAAGAAATTGGTGCAGCCCATCCAGCTCGCTCCGTCATTCACTGAGATCATGGCTGATCTACATCAACACCATTTTCCTGCACTATCCCTGTGAGCCTTAATGCTTTTAATATGTAGAAATCTATCGATCTGAGCCTTGAACAGACTCGATGACTGAGCCCCCACAGCCCTCTGAGAATTCCAAAGACTCAGAAAGAGCCTCTGAAAGCATAGAACAGTCCATGCATCAAAGCCTCTCAACTGGGGTCACGATGGGATCAACAGGGCCATTCCTGCCCCACTGCAAGGGGTGGATCTCCAGGGGCAGGAAGATAAATAATTGCCAGGGTTGCTCTTGCCCAGATTCAACAGATTTAGAGTAGATCAGGGCAAGGGCAACTCCTCCCCGCCCCCCCCCCCCCCCCCCGCCTCCCTCCCAGAGCTCATCAATGGAGGTGGGGCATTGGAAAAGGATGTGCAGGTTAGGTGGATTGGCCATGAGAAATACATGGGGTTACGGGTACAACATTGGGGGAGAGGGCCTGGGTCAGGTAGAGAGTTGGTGCAGACTCAGTGAGCCGAATGGCCTCTTCTGCACTGTAGGGATTCTATGAAGGATGCTGTGATCAATCATGACAGAAGCTGCAAAGCGGTCAAAGTGCGATAAGGCTGGGCCCAAGAGTTTGGAGAAGAAAAAGAGGTTTGAGTTAGGGGCAGTAATTTGGGAGGACATCACAAGTCTGGGTTCGGGTGGCAAAGCTTTGGAGGAGTTTTTTAAGTTTCAGGCAGGTGGAAGATGGGAGGTCAGCCTCATTGGAACAATGAAGTGTGGGGCTAACAAACTCTGGATTTCGGCAGCAGACTGGGTAAAGTGGGCATTTTTATTCTTTTAATCGTGCACAGGATGTGAGTGTCGCTGGCAAGACCAGCATTATTGCGCATCCCTAGTTGCCCTTGAACTGAGAACAGAGGGTAGTTAAGCATCAACTAGATTGCTGTGGGTCTGGAGTCACATGTAGGACAGACCAGGTAAGGATGGCAAATTTCCTTGTGATCTATATGGGTTTCTCCGGCACCTTCTCCAAGGGAAAGAAACTGGTGGAACTTAAATTCAATAAACAATCTAGAATTGAAAAGCTAGATAACCGTGAAACCATTGTCAGTTGTTGTAAAAATCCACCTGGTTCACTAATGCCCTTTAGGGTATTACCCGGTCTGGCCTACATGTGACTCCAGATCCACAGCGATGTAATTAACTCCTAAATGCCCTCGGAAATGGCCTGGCAATTGGGAATGGCCAACAAATGCTTCACCTGCCAGTGACACCCACATCCCATGAAAAAATAAATAAAGTGTGTCTGAATAAGGAAAGGTGGCTCCACTCATGAGCAAAGTTGTAGTCAAAGCCACAATAAGATCATGGAAATGCCTCATTCACAAGGGAACAGATATTCCAGAATGTCAAGAAACGGGTCGTTTTAAGTAATCTATATTTGTATTTGTGGGTATTAGAAATTGGGTGCAGCTTTAAGTAAGTTTAATTTTGTGTTTCTGTATTGAAAGGATTAAGGATTTGATTTCAGGTGCCTATATGGTAATGAGAGTTTACGATGTGAAAGCAAAAAGGGTGCAAAGGGAAACTAGATTGTTGCTTAGCAACCAGGGGCCACCTTGGGTTAGAAAGGACTTTTGAGTTTAATTTTAAGCTGGGCCCAGAAGAAGCTGGACAGGACAAGGGAGCTGGGAAAAGCAAACTTCCCAAAAGAACAAAGGAAAGTCCAGAAACCAGGGAGTTGGGACCACAAAGTATGTCTCAGGAAGACAGTTAAGTTAAGGTTACAAAGAACAAGAAGCTGAACAAGGTCTTGTTGGATGAAGTTAAAGTAAGCAAAGAAAGTGCTCTGGGTTAAGGGTCATATCTGAAGTGAGAAGCCAGATGTCGGAGGTAAATCAAAAGCTTGGTGACACCTAATACAACCAATTGCGTTCTGTTGGCAAGGCTGGGTACCTGGGAGATTGTGTGGAAGCTTGAATGAAAGTGACAATCCAAGTCAGAACAATATTAAAGGAGAGATTGAAATCCTGGAAGTGGATCCTTGGTGAAGGCTTCAAGAGAAAGCGTTGTTTGGAAGAAAGCAATGAAGTTACTGTGAAAATCCCCTAGTCGCCACACTCCGGCACCTGTTCGGGTACACAGGGAGAATTTAGCATGGCCAATGCACCTAACCAGCACGTCTTTCAGACTGTAGGAGGAAACCAGAACACCCGGAGGAAACCCACGCAGACACAGGGAGAATGTGCAGACTCTGCACAGACAATGATGCAAGCCAGGAATCGAACCCGGGTCCCTGGCACTGTGAGGCAGCAGTGCTTGCCACCGTGCCGCTGGGGGGGTCTCACAGAACTGAATATATTGTTATCACGAGGCATTGAAACTGAACCTGAGAACACTACCACCTGCAATTTCCCCTCCAAGTCACCATCCTGACTTGGAAATAGATCAGCGTTCCTCCACTGCCAGTAATCCTGGAACTCCCTCCCTAGCAGCACTGTGGGTGTACCTACATCTCAGGGACTGCATCTCCACCTGACATTCAATGACATTGCCATCGATGAATCCCCTGGGGTTTACCCTTGACCAGACATTTAATCGGACCAGCCACATGAGTACAGGAAGGTACGTCAGGTACTGAACGATGTTATAGGACGGTATTATCCTATACACTCACAACTCGTGATGAAACTTCAATTGTGTGGCAAATTGATGTCCTTCATATTTTGAGCCACACAATACTGAGTTGCCACATTGGAATGTGTATGGTGCCAATTGCCAGACAGCGATTACTTGTCCATTCCTGCTTACACAAGGAAGAATTAACCACATCGCTGTTAGACAGGAGTCACATATCAGTGATGCCACGTTTATCAGAATACAGTTCAGTTGTTGGGTTGCCAGTGACCTGGAAACTGAAGGGCCACTTACTTAATGAAACAAGAAGCATAATCCTCTGCTGTTACCGTCTCTGACCCTGTTCAGTTTCAATGCCTCAAGATAACAATATATTCAGTTCTGTGAGGCCCCCCCCTGGGCAGCACAGTGGTTAGCACTGCTGCCTCACTGCGCCAGCGTTCGATTCCTGTCTGTGCAGAGTCTGCACCTTCTCCTCGTGTCTGCGTGGGTTTCCGCCGGGTGCTCCGGTTTCCTCCCACAGTCTGAAAGACGTGCTGGTTAGGGTGCATTGGCCGTGCTAAATTCTCTCTCAGCGTACCCGAACAGGCGCCTGAGTGCGGCGTCTGGGGGATTTTCACAGCAACTTCATTGCTGTGTTAATGTGAGACTGCTTGTGACACTAATAAATGCACTTTGAAACTTTAAACTGTCTGTGCAGCACCGTGAAAGCAGGGCTGGCCTTTGGGAAGACGGCAATCCAATAGCTCAGGACGTTTACATGAGGAATCTGATGACACAGGGGATGCTAATTGAAGAACTTGGTTTTATTGAACTGGTGGTTGGTGGATTCCACAAGACATTGAAGTGGGGGGCGGAGGAGCGATGGACAGCACTGCATAGCAACCATTGAAATGTGCAATTTTAACATTTTGGAGTAAGACAGCAACAGTTCAGCCTTTGCGTTAATCAATCTGTCAAATGCTCACCTCCACCACAACCCATTGCAGAAATTCTCCAACCTCACCGGGAGCTGGGATTCTCCAGTCCTGCCGTAATGAATGAAGATTTGGCTGAGTACCAAATTCTCCATTCTCACTGGTGGCAGGACGAACAAGTTCGGAGAATCCCGGCCCATAAATTTGCTTATTTATTAACCAGAAGTTTCCTGGAGCCTTCCAGTGAAAATCACTCAACAAGGCTCCTTAGGCAGCACCTTCCAGACCCACAATATCTGCCATCTAGAAGGACAAAGGCAGCAGATACCTAGAACACCACCACCTGCGAGTTCCCCTCCAAGTCACTCACCATCCTGAAGTGGAAATATATCGTCGTTTCTTCACTGTCGCTGGGTCAAAATCCTGGAACTCCCTCTTTAACAGCACTGTGGGTGTTCCTACAACATATGGACTGCAGCGGTTCAAGGAGATAGCTCACCACAACCTTCTCAAGAGCAATTAGGGATGGGCAATAAATGCTGGCCCAGCCAGCGACACTCACATCCCATCAATGAATCACTTTTTCTTATTCATGGGATGTGGGCATCGCTGGCTGGCCAACATTTATTGCCCATCCCTAATTGGCTTTGAACTGAGCTTCAGAGGGCATTTAAGAATCAACCACATTGCTATGGGTGAGGAGTCACATGTAGGCCAGACCAGGTAAGGATGGCAGATTTCCTTCCCTAAAGGACTTGATCAAACCATGAAACCGAGAATAAATACAGACAGAATAAGCACGTATTCTATACAAAAATGTAATATATTCAGGGTATAAGTTATATACAGGGAATAAGTACATTCAGAATAAAATCCTCGAGAGAAAAAATATACAGAGTCAATATACACACTGAATATATGCAGAGTCAATTCCACCACCCTCCCTTTTCCCCGCTGTGGTGGGTTCTCTGACGGGAGGGACAGGTCTCCATTGGGTGGTGGGGTTACCTGCGGCGCAGCCACTGAGCAACGTAAATGGCCAGATCGAAAGATCCCACCGGCAGCCAATGGCAAGCCATCTCCACCGCCGCGTGTCCAGGAAATCCAGGCAACGCTTTGAGTGAATACATAGAGCGTATTTATATATACATATCGTAAATCCATAGATGGGAAATGTACACTTCCCATAAATACATCACAACAGAATATACATCACAGAATAACCACAAAGACACACGGACAGTGAATACCATGTATCAACACACAGCACCCACAGTTTATTTTTCAATTATTTGGACGGTGAGATATTTGGTTGTGTTAATGATAATGGAAAAGTTCTGGGTAAATTTGAAGTCGTCAAACATGAAACACTGGCCAGTGAGGGAGGAGGGCTGGTTGTTGGTATAGCAACGGAGAACAGATTAAACCAGTCACAGCTTTTAACTTTGATGACTTTACCCTTGGGGCATCCTCTGGTACTTTCACCACATTGGCTCCTCCTATAGCGGAATCCAAAGACTGTAATTGCTTCTTTGATACTCTTTAGTCCTCAATGGCTTTAATTCAGTATAAACTCCAAATCATCTGAAGACTTGAAGACAATTCTTATATCTGGACAGTTTCTACACCATCACTGGTGCCCCCCTCCTGCATTAGATATCTCTATCTCTTGTCTCTATCTTCCAATCTAGTTTCATTTCCAATTTCAATTCCAATTCCAATTGGGTGGCACAGTGGTTAGCACTGCTGCGTCACAGTGCCAGGGACGCGGGTTCAATTCAGGCCTCAGGTCACTGTCTGTGTGGAGTTGGCACTTTCTCCCCGTGTCTGCGTGGGTTTCCTCCCAACGTCCAAAGATGTGAAGATTAGGTTGTTTGGCCGTGCTAAATTGATCCTAGTATCAGGGGAATTAGCAGGGTAAATATGTGGGTTTCGGGAATAGGGCCTGGGTGGAATTGTGGCCAGTACAGACTCAATGGGCCAAATGGCCTCCTTCTGTACTGTAGGTATTATATGATTCAATTGTTTATCTCCTCCTTAATCTTTGCCTTTCTCGGTTTTGTCAACAATTGTGGGATAGTCCTTTCAATGTTCGTGTACCTCCCAAGCTTCTCACCTACCATCCAAAGGCTGCTCAAAAGAACAAAGAACAAAGAACAATACAGCACAGGAACAGGCCCTTCGGCCCTCCAAGCCCGTGCCACTCCCTGGTCCAAACTAGACCATTCTTTTGTATCCCTCCATTCCCACTCCGTTCATTTGGCTATCTAGATAAGTCTTAAACGTTCCCAGTGTGTCCACCTCCACCACCTTGCCTGGCAGCGCATTCCAGGCCCCCACCACCCTCTGTGTAAAATATGTCCTTCTGATATCTGTGTTAAACCTCCCCCCCTTCACCTTGAACCTGTGACCCCTCGTGAACGTCACCACCAACCTGGGGAAAAGCTACCCACCGTTCACCCTATCTATGCCTTTCATAATTTTATACACCTCTATTAAGTCTCCCCTCATCCTCCGTCTTTCCAGGGAGAACAACCCCAGTTTACCCAATCTCTCCTCATAACTAAGCCCCTCCATACCAGGCAACATCCTGGTAAACCTCCTCTGTACTCTCTCCAAAGCCTCCACGTCCTTCTGGTAGTGTGGCGACCAGAACTGGACGCAGTATTCCAAATGCGGCCGAACCAACGTTCTATACATCTGCAACATCAGACCCCAACTTTTATACTCTATGCCCCGTCCTATAAAGGCAAGCATGCCATATGCCTTCTTCACCACCTTCTCCACCTGTGACGTCACCTTCAAGGATCTGTGGACTTGCACACCCAGGTCCCTCTGCGTATCTACACCCTTTATGGTTCTGCCATTTATCGTATAGCTCCTCCCTACATTATTTCTACCAAAATGCATCACTTCACATTTATCAGGATTGAACTCCATCTGCCATTTCTTTGCCCAAAGTTCCAGCCTATCTATATCCTTCTGTAGCTTCCGACAATGCTCCTCACTATCTGCAAGTCCTGCCAATTTTGTGTCATCCGCAAACTTACTGATCACCCCAGTTACACCTTCTTCCAGGTCCCAATACAGAGCCCTGCGGAACACCACTAGTCACAGGCCTCCAGTAGGAAAAAGACCCTTCCACTACCACCCTCTGTCTTCTGTGACCAAGCCAGTTCTCCACCCACCTAGCCACTTCCCCCTTTATCCCATGAGATCCAACCTTTTTCACCAGCCTACCATGAGGGACTTTGTCAAACGCTGTACTAAAGTCCATATAGACGACATCCACGGCCCTTCCCTCATCAACCATTCTGGTCACTTCTTCAAAAAACTCCACCAGGTTAGTGAGGCATGACCTCCCTCTCATAAAACCATGCTGACTATCGTTAATGAGTTTATTCCTTTCTAAATGCGCATACATCCTATCTCTAAGAATCTTCTCCAACAACTTCCCCACCACGGACGTCAAGCTCACCGGCCTATAATTACCCGGGTTATCCTTCCTACCCATCTTAAATAACGGGACCACATTAGCTATCCTCCAATCCTCTGGGACCTCACCTGCGTCCAGTGACGAGACAAAGATTTGCATCAGAGGCCCAGCGATTTCATCTCTCGTCTCCCTGAGCAGCCTTGGATAGATTCCATCAGGCCCTGGGGATTTGTCAGTCTTTATATTCTCTAACAAACCTAACACTTCCTCCCTTGTAATGGAGATTTTCTCCAATGGTTCAACACTCCCCTCCGAGAAACTCCCAGTCAACACATCCCTCTCCTTTGTGAATACCGACGCAAAGTATTCATTTAGGATCTCCCCTACTTCTTTGGGCTCCAAGCATAATTCCCCACTTTTGTCCCTGAGAGGTCCGATTTTTTCCCTAACAACCCTTTTGTTCCTAACGTATGAATAAAATGCCTTGGGATTCTCCTTAATCCTGTCTGCCAAGGACATTTCGTGACCCCTTTTTGCCCTTCTAATTCCCCGTTTGAGTTCTTTCCTACTTTCTTTGTACTCCTCCAGAGCTCCCTCCGTTTTTAGCTGCCTGGACCTAACATACGACTCTCTTTTCTTTTTGCCCAGTCCCTCAATTTCCCTGGTTATCCACGGTTCTCGAATCCTACCCTTCCTATCCTTCTTTTTTACAGGCACATGCCTGTCCTGCAGCCCTAACAACTGTTCCTTAAAAGACTCCCACATGCCAGATGTGGATTTACCCTCAAACAGCCTCTCCCAATCAAGAGCTGCCAATTTCTGCCTAATCCCACTAAAGTTAGCCTTCCCCCAATCCAACACCTTACCCTTGGGACACCACTCATCCTTTTCCATCACTATCCTAAAGCTAACAGAATTGTGGTCACTATTTGCCACATGTTCCCCTACCGAAACTTTGAAGACCTGACCGGGCTCATTCCCCAGTACTAGGTCCAGTATAGCCCCCTCTCTAGTCGGGCTATCTACATATTGTTCCAAAGAACCCTCCTGTACGCATTTTACAAATTCCTCCCCATTCAGAGTCCCAGCTCTCAGCGATTTCCAGTCTATACCAGGGAAATTGAAGTCTCCCACGACAACAACCCTATTTTTCCTGCACCTATCCAGTATCTCCTGACATATCCGTTCTTCCACTTCCCTTGGGCTGTTGGGGGGCCTGTAGTATACCCCCAACATAGTGACTGCGCCCTTCCTGTTTCTAAGCTCCACCCAGAGTGACTCGTTACACGACCCCTCTGAATTGTCCTCCCTCTGCACCGCTGTAATATGCTCTCCAACTAATACTGCTACTCCCCCACCTCTTTTGGCCCCTCCTCTGTCTCGCCTAAAACACTTGTACCCCGGAATATTCAGCTGCCAGTCCTGTCCCTCTTTCAACCAAGTCTCTGTCACCGCAACCACATCCAAATTCCTCGTGAGCATTAAGGCCCTAAGTTTGTCTGTCTTACCTGCTACGCTCCTTGCATTGAAGTATAAGCACTCCAGACCTCCAGGCCCAGTGAGGTCATCCTCCCCCAGAGTGCTCTTCTTCTTTGCCAGCCTTGTCCCAGCCCCAAGCTCGTCCCCAGCCTCTACACTTGTAGACCTAATATTTTGATCCCCACCCCCCTGCCATACTAGTTTAAACCCCCCCGAACTGCACTAGCAAAACTCCCAGCCAGGATATTCGTGCCCTTCCAACTTAGTTGTGACCCGTCCTTCTTGTACAGGTGCCATCCTCTCCTGAAAACTTCCCATTGATCTAGGAAAATGACCAGTCCTTTAGCCAAGCATTCAATTGTACTAACTCCCTATTCTTAGCCTCACTGGCACGAGGCATTGGGAGCAGCCCAGAGATGGCCACCCTGGAGGCCCTACTTTTTAGTCTATTTCCCAACTCCCTGAATTGCTGTCGTAGGATCCCCCTGCTCTTCCTATCTACGTCATTTGCACCAATGTGTACAATGACATCCGTTTCTTTATCTTCCCCTTTTAAGATGCCTCCTATCCGCTCGGTGACATCCATTACCCCAGCCCCAGGTAGGCAGACTACCATCCTGGAGTCCCGTTCGCACCCACAGAATCGCCTGTCCGTGCCTCTAACCGATGCATCTCCCACCACTATTGCTCTCCTAACCCCTCTCTTTCCTTTCCGGGCCACAGAGCCTGACTCTGTGCCAGTGACCTGGTCACTGTGGCTTACCCCTGGAGAGTCATCCTCCTCCACACTATCCAAAACAATATACTTGTTTTGGAGTGGGACAACCACAGGTGACCCCTCCACTAATTGCTCACTCCCTTCCCCTCTCACACCTGTCGCTGAGCCCTTCCTATTATGAGAGACAGTCACTGGAATAAATACTCTCTGGTACATTACCCTTCTGACCTTTACTCCTCCTAACTGTGACCCACGTGTCTTCCTCCCGATGCCCCGGTGTAACTAGTTCCCTATAACGCATGTCAATTATTCTCTCATTCTCCCTGACTAGACCAAAGTCAGCAATCTGCAGCTCCAGTTCCGTGACGCGGTCCCTCAGGAGCTGCAGTTCCACGCACCTGGCGCAAATGGGCGGCACGGTAGCACAGTGGTTAGCACTGCTGCTTCACAGCTCCAGGGTCCCGGGTTCGATTCCCGGCTCGGGTCACTGTCTGTGTGGAGTTTGCACACTCTCCTCGTGTCTGCGTGGGTTTCCTCCGGGTGCTCCGGTTTCCTCCCACAGTCCAAAGATATGCGGGTTAGGTTGATTGGCCAGGTTAAAAAAATTGCCCCTTAGAGTCCTGGGATGCGTAGGTTAGAGGGATTAGCGGGTAAATATGTGGGGGTAGGGCCTGGGTGGGATTGTGGTCGGTGCAGACTCGATGGGCCGAATGGCCTCCTTCTGCACTGTAGGGTTTCTATGATTTCTATGAAATGTGGTCCTCCGGGAGGCCAGGTGTTTCCAGGAACTCCCACATCCCACACCGGAAGCACCGAACTGGCCTATCACTCATAGTTACCCTTATCCTATATAGGTTTGGATAAAAATAACTTACCTTGCTTCGCCCTTTCTGCCTACCCCTGTGAGCCAAAGCCCTGACAGCTTTCACTCAGCTTCCCACTCACTCCACTGCCCGCTCTCGACGCTGCCCGCTGTATACTGCAGCCTACCTTTTATACTTCGCGCGCTTAATAAACCCTTCCCAGACTCCTTAGCAGCCCACTTCCGGTTTTCACTTTAAACTTAAGAAAAATACTACTACAAAAGTAAAGGCCAAAAAAAAACACACACACTAACTGACTAATTAAATAAATAAATAATTCAATCAATCTCTCACCAGCACTCCTGCCTCCAATCACTCCCTCTCAGCTCCTCCTGTCTATACGGCCACCGCCTTGACGTCAATGCTCATTGTGCAGTCTCACACTCCTTTGTATTCTCTCCTGTTTAATCACTGTGGAGGTATTGTCGCTGGACTAGTAATCCCAAGATCCAGGAGCTGGGTCCAAATCCCATCACAACAGATAGTGAAATTCAACTTCAATAAAAATCTGGAATTAAAAGTCTACTGATGACTATGAAACTGTTGTACATTGTCATAAAAACCTATCTGGTTCACTAATGTCAAAAGAGAAAATGCTGGAAAATCTCAGCAGGTCTGGCAGCATCTGTAAGGAGAGAAAAGAGGTGACATTTCGAGTCCAGATGACCCTTTGTCAAAGCCCTTCACCGATGTCCCTGATTCACTAATGTCCCTTTAGAGAAGGAAATCAGCCATCCTTACCTGGTCTGGCCTACATGTGACTCCAGAACCACAGCAATGTGATTGACTCTTAACTACCCTCTGAAATGGGCCTAGCAATCCACTCAGTTCAAGGGGCAATTAGTGATGGGCAACAATTGCTGCCCCAGTGACATCCACATCTCATGAACGAAAGTCAAATCAGAGCAACAATTAAGACAAAACAGAACTTCCATATCATTATGTGGTGACCATGTGCAGCAACTGGAACTCTTGCTGTACTTGGCAATATTTCCAGCCCCAAAATTGGGGCTCATTGACATACTACTAGGCATGGCATTGCCTTTGGGAGTCTTGGGCAAGAGATGCTCATCCTTAATGTCCATTTGCCTCCTCCAACTGGAAAAGAAAACCTTCAATCTTACTCCTTCAATCATATAAACAGAGAAAACAGGAGCATGAATAGGCCATTCAGCCCATCGAGCCTACTCTGCCATTTAGTGTGATCATGGCTGATCCTCTTCTTTCTCAATGTCATATTTCCACACTCTCCCACACCCCTTGACACCTTTACTATTTCTTTCTATTTCTTTCTTAAATATATTCAGTAACTTGGCCCAGCCTTCTGGTTCAGAATTCCACAGGTTCATCACCCTCTGAGGTAAGAAATGTCTCCTCATCTCAGTCCTACATGGTCTACCCTGTGTCCTGAGACTGTGACCCCTTGTTCTGGACCCTCTCCCCCTATCCAACCCGAGGAAACAACATGCATCTCTGTCAGAATTGTATGCTTTTCAATGAGATCTTCTCTCATTCTTCTAAATTCCAGTGAATACAGGAGTTTCTTATTTTTCTCCTTCCTCTCCAACTTTCAGGCGTTTGAACTCCCCCAGCCTGACATCCTCTGATTTCAGCTTGAAGATGCCACATGCTGTAGTCTTTGGGACTATGAATATATTTGTACTGACCTCAACAAGGCCCCCTTAGAGTATGGGCTCCCTGATTGAGGTATGATTGCCTGCTCACTCAGGGACCCTCACTTGTATATATAGTGAGGAGTGTCAGGACTACTAGCACTCCGGATTCTGACCTTGAACTAGAAGCACTCTTACGAGTGGAATAGAGTTTGCAAATAAAGGGATTCTAGTGAAGTGACTCCAGCCTCTGAGGAATTATTTCAATATTACCCTGAGACAAAATCATTAATGTAGACACCTGGCTATTGGACCTACAGTAGGTACACCTGCAGTATACACGTCAACTTCCATCAATGACTGCAAGTATTTTACCATCAATGAGTTCCCTTGTGAAAGGCATGGGAAAACTTTCTTTTTTCTCTTCATTCTTTCTTGGGATACGGGTGTTACTGGCTGGGTTGTCCATCCCTAATTGCTCTTGAGCTGAGTGGCTTGCCAGGCCATTTCCGAGGGCAGCATTACCACCATTATCACTATCTGACGTTTATTCAAGGCCAGGTTTACCTTCTGTTCAATTCCCTTCAACTTCAGTAAGAGGGAGCTAGACCCAAGGACATGTAGTCGGGTAAAAAGCCCCCCTTGCTCGATCTCAAGGATTGAAATCAACCAGAAATGTTACCTTCTCCTTGACAGACGTTCTGTAACTAACCTTTAAATAGATTGGATATTATAAGGGTGTGGATGAAACTCTTCAGTAGCTGTTCTTTACCACAAGAGAACGAGAGTGAGAGTTCATGAAACTTTGATACAGAAGTCTAAATAAGATGATTAAAGTTCTAAACACACACAAATTTATTCTAATAAGGTAGCATGCAATTGTGGTCATTATACAAAAGGTGCAAATTGCAAGCTAAACAAATCCCAAAGATAGCTGGTTCTTTATTTCTGTATCTCTTACTAGATTTACACCACTTGTTACAGAAAAAGCACTTCAAAAGCGAGTAAGGATATCCATAAAATATTTTTGCTTATTCATTCGTTGAACATGAGGCATCGCTGGCTGACCAGCATTTATTGCCCATCCCTAGTTGCCCTTGGTGAAGGCGGTATAGTGAGCTGTCTTCTTGAATCGCTGCAGTCACCTTAAACTCCGAGTATTTATAATCAATGAGTATGCGGAAGCTGTTAATTTGATCAATATATCACCCCTAATTAGTATCCTATATTTGGAGAAAGGACCATCTATGATAATGAGAGGGTTGTTCAATTTCTCGGAAATGTTATTTTGAATTTATTCCTGAAAACTGGACTTTATCTAACAGTCATGTTGACCAATGTTGCTGAGTGAAAGGACATTGCCTAGCCAGATAATAAGACTTTAGGACCACCATTTTTTAATCTAAAATTTAAAGTTTATTCATTAGTCACAAGTAGACTTACATTAACACTGCAATTGAAGTTACTGTAAAAGTCCCCCCACACTCCGGTGCCTGTTCGGGTACACTGAGGGAGAATTTAGCACGGCCAATTCACCTAACCTGCACATCTTTGGACTGTGGGAGGAAACCAGAGCACCCGGAGGAAACCCATGCAGACACGGGGGGAACATGCAAACTCCACATAGACAGTGACCCGAGCCGGGAATCGAACCCCCGCCCCGGCGCTGTGAGGCAGCAGTGCTAACCACTGTGCCACCAGATGCTGGCTTTTATCTGACTGTGGTTTTAATTATCAGGGGAAGTATTGTATGTAATGGCATGAACCATGGCATTTTTAGGTGTGTCTATTTCTTAACAGTAAATTCACATTGTTGTGAAGGGAATTAACCATGTTGTTTTGACAGTACAATTTACTGTGAGTTTACCAAAAACATTTTTAACCAAATATTTCCACATTAATTCCATAATATTTGATCCTTATTCCTTCATGAGTTAAGCGTCAACCACACTGCTGTAGGTCTGGGGAGTCGTACATAGGTCAGACTGGGTAAGGAGGCAGATTTCCTTCTCTAAAGGGCATTAGAAACAGGCCATGTGTAAAAAGATCTTAGAAATAAAGTCATTGTCTTTTCCAACAGAAATTCTCTCGACCTGTTGGACAATTTCAGTGACTTACCTTATTCTGAGCTCCAGGTTTTATTTATTTTTTATTCATTCGTGGGACATGGGTGTCGCTGGCTGGGCCAGCATTTATTGCCCATCGCTAGTTGCCCCTTGAGAAGGTGGTGGTGAGCTGCCTTCTTGAATCGCTGCAGCCCACGTGCTGTGGGTTGACCCACAATGCCGTTAGGGAGGGTAGTCCAGGATTTTGATCCAGCGACTGTAAAGGAACAGCGATATATTTCCAAGTCAGGATGGTGAGTGACTTGGTGGGGAACTTGCAGGTGGTGGTGTTCCACATGTTTTACATGTGACCTGTGGATAATAAACCTTGATGATTACGAGGAGGGCAGACGCTGCTGTCTGTGTACCAGACCTTGGTGGGTTTATTTACGGGAGAACATCTCCTGTCCATTATAAATGATAAGTTATCTGAAACCATCAAGTAGATTTGCGCACTGACCCTGGGAGATTGAGTAACATTCACTGAACACTCGGTTAGGAACCAATTGCCCCACTTGGGAAAAGTAACTCAAACACATCAACTATTTCCCATTCCAGTTTTGCAGTTGTTGCTTTAGTGGGCCATGCTTTTTTTATTCGTTCAGGGGATGGGGACATTGATGGCTAGCCCAGCGTTCATTGCCCATCCCTAGTTGCCCTTTGAGAAGGTGGTGGTGAGCTATCTACTTGAACTGCTGCAGCCCCTGTGGTGTAGGTACACCCACCGTGCTGTTGGGGAGGGAGTTCCAGGATTTTGACCCAGCAATAGTGAAGGAAGGGCCGATATATTTCCAAGTCAGGATGGTGAGTGACTTGGAGGGAAACTTGCAGGGTGTTCCCATGTATCTGCTGCTCTTGTCCTTCTAGAGGTGGTGTGTTTGGAAGGTGCTGTCCATAGAGCCTTGGTGAGTTCCTTACACCTTTTCTATTGAATTTCACATATACACACGGATATAGGCTGCTGGGTATCCCTGGAAAGGGAACACAATGTCTGCTGGAACCATTGAGGCTTTCTGTGCTCAGTGAGCACCACGGGGACTAGGGTGCGTTATCCACCTCTTCGGTGACTTTGTTTTGATGTTTTAACTTTCCTTTAAGATGCTGTTTACTTTGTTGCAGTTTCCCTTTCAGGAACTGCAATTTTAATTTATCCTACACTTTGTTGATTCCGTTTATTTGTTTAAGGGAATGAAGAACACACACGCGAATCCACGCCACTGATCTGATGTTAGGCAGAACTGCAGTTGAGTTTGAAGTCCCGTGAGCCCAGGTGTAGCCACAGATCCCACAGGATGCGGACAAGAACAAACCTGATGGCAGGTCTTCCAGCTGAAAGGTTAACTCTGCTTCTCTCTCCACAGATGCTGCCAGACCGGCTGGGAATTTCCAACATCCGCAGACTGCGGTTTAAATAGATCAGGCAAAAACCCTTTTCACAAAGACATTCACACCCTGATTATTTCCAACCCCCCTGGTTCACCTCGCCCTCTCCCAGAGAGAGAGGGGGGGAGGGGGGTCTGTTTACCATAGCTCCCCCACTCTTTCTCACTCTGTGTGTCTCTGAGAATCTGTTCAAACTCCACATTAGCAGAGCTACAAGAACTGGGTGCAATAGTCCCCCCGGTGTAACAGGAGGAAGTCATTTAGCACTTTACTCATTCATCGCCAAATCTCACCTCAAACCCACTTACTACCCCACCAACCCCTTGCTCGACATCTCTTGATGTCCTCAACCCACACACCGCCTGAAAAAACCCTTATCAGTCTCAGTCCAAAAACAAAACTCCATCTGACCCCCCAATTCTCGCAGCCTCCGGTGGGGGTGGGCGGGGGAGGGTGTTGGCCAGAGAGACGGAGAAAGACGCAGAGATAGAGGGACAGACAGACAGAGAGAGGCAGAGACAGACGGAGAGAGAGACAGACAGACAGACAGATTCGCAAAGAGAGAGAGGCGGAAAGAGAGCGAGCGAGACTGGAAGACACTGGGAGGGAGTCAGAGAGGGAAACAGAGAGGGAGACATAGAGGCAGGGAGAGCGAGAGAGAGAGATACACTCAGAGAGAAAGGCAGAGAGAGTTCCACATTCTCACTTTCCTCTAGATGGGCACTCTGTGTCTCACTCTGTCTGTGTTTCACTGTCTCTAAGTCTCACTCTCTGTCTCTGTCTCTCTCTGTGTCTCTGTCTCTCTCTCTCTGTCTGTCTCTGTCTCTCTCTCTGTCTCTCTCTGTGTCTCTGTCTCTCTCTCTGTCTCTAGATGGGCAGTCCTCCCTTTCGCCTCATTAGAAAAACATCCCTTCTCCAGATCCAGCCCCAGATAATTGTTCTCATTTCAAAGCCAGCATTCTGCCCCGGCAGCAGTATAACTCCAATCTGAAGGCGGCACATCTAACTTCACAGATGCAGTTGTGAGGAGTTACAGAATAACTGCTCCGATTTCACCTCTCGCTTATTCTACTTAGTCATTTTATTGCCTTCTCCTGGTATACTCCATCGTCGCTCTTACCTCCCATTCTCCCTTTTCCCCTTTCTCTAACTCCCATCCTTCGTTTACTGTAGTCTCTGTCACTCTCTCTGTCTGTCTCACTGTCTCTCTCTGTGTCTCACGCTCTCACTCTGTGTCTCTGTCCCCCTCTCTCTCTGAGTGTGTCTCACTCTGTCTGTCTCACTGTCTGTGCCTCACTCTCTGTGTCTGTCTCTCTCTGTCTGTCTCTCTCTGTCTCTCTCTGTATCTCCTGTGTCTCTTTCTATCTCTGTCTCTGTGTCTCTGGCTATCTATGTCTCTATCTCTATCTCTCTTTTCTCTCTCTGTCTCGCGTTCTCTCTCTGTCTCCATCTCTCTCTGCCCTGCACTTTCTCTAACTCCTAGTCTCCATCTCTGTTTGCAGTCTCTCTCCCTTTCCATCTCTCTCTGTATCAGTACCTCTCTATGTTTCTATCTCTATCTGTCTCCATCTCTATCTCTCTCTCCAACTCTCTCTATCTATATGTCTATCTCCATCTCTATCTCTTTATATATGTATGTATCTCTCTCTGTCTCTATCTCTTTCTCTCTCCCTCCCTCTCTCCGATCCTTTCTTTCTCTTCTCCCTGTGGTGAAGAGTTCGAGTCCTGATCAATTCACAAACCCCCTTCCCCACTTGAATTCTGATTGGCTGAGCTCAGGGAGAGAAGGGAAATCCGCGAATCTGATCCTGGGATGAGAGAGGGAGGCTTCAGCCCACATCGCCTCCCTCTCACATGCTAAGTGTACACAGCAGAGACTTTCTCCCCAGCCCGCGAGGAACCCGCAAACGCTTTCTGCCTCTTGATAATTGTCCTCTGACTGCTGTGACTGCCATTCTGTGGGATGATGGTTCTTCAGGACGCCCTCCACTCCCTTTTAATCTTCAGCATCTACCTGAAGCTGTACCAAGCCTGGTAAGTGAAGTCCCCCAGGGGTGGGGGGGGTGGGACACTCACTTGTTGCTCCTTCTGCACCCACACCTTTGCCCTTCCTCGCCGTCTGCCACCCAGCCTCAGTCCTCCCCAGGCAAAGATTCCAGCTTCTCCCAAGCCTTTTCCTCAACTCCCTGTCTCCCAGTCACATGATGGTCCCAATACCAAAAGGTTATCAGACCAACTTTAACAAGGGGGGGGGGGGCGGGGAGAATCTAATCAGAAGCTATTTGAAGGATTTAAGACAAGAACAAACCCCCCCCCCCCCCCCGCCCCCAAAACACTTCCAAAAAAACAAATATTTTCGAAGGGGAAAGTTAGGAGTTTTCTACAATTTAATCGTTTGGATTTTGTGTTGTATTTTACAGG
Source organism: Mustelus asterias (assembly GCF_964213995.1). Classification (NCBI taxonomy): domain Eukaryota; kingdom Metazoa; phylum Chordata; class Chondrichthyes; order Carcharhiniformes; family Triakidae; genus Mustelus; species Mustelus asterias. The sequence continues at coordinate 22,240,159 of NC_135828.1, forward strand.
TCAGTAAATAATTTTCTCATGACTGGCCCTAAGGTAAGGAAACTGTTGACCGTTCTTCTATTAATAATATTTATTTTCAGTCAAGGTAAATGACAATACAGATTGGAGTGCCGTTTTAAGGGAGATCCTGTTTCCTGGTGTTTTGGAAATAATAATGTGGAGAATTATTTTTCTAAGCAAGTGTGACTCCCTCACACTCTGAGTAGTTGCTTAATTTCAAATGCTCAGTGCAACCTGTTCTTTGATTTAACTCCAAAGAAATTAAACGAAGGGATTTTTTGGGGGGGGAGTAATTAGAACATAGAAAAACTACAGCACAATACAGGCCCTTCAACCCACAAAGCTGTGCCGAACATATCCCTACCTTAGCGATTACTAGGCTTACCTTCACCCTCTATCTTACTAAAAGTCTCTTAATTGAACGAATCGATTTTACATCTCAAAATTTGAACTGGTGGGGAGACTGAGCGTTAACCCGAGTCTAACAATGGTTTATGTTCGATTAACAAGTTCCCAACCAGTCCGCACGCTCCTTTGGTAAAAGTGGCCGGCTCTCCTAACGCACCTCCAGCTCCCCTTTGGTTCTCGGTTGAATTTAGCAGAGGATTTCATAACCTTTCCGCGTGGAGAGGTTTCTGACTGGGATAAGAGGTGAACTAACTGAAGAACGTCCAGTTATTCAGGGATTGGCGGGGGTAGATACTGAGGTGAGGTGTGTGTGTGGGGGGGGGGGGGGCGGGGGGGGATGGGATATTTCCCCTGACTGGGGGAGGGTGTCTAGAACCAGGGAGGGCTCTCAGTCCCAGAATAAGAGCCATTTAGGATTGAGATGAGGAGAGATGTATTCACTCAGAAGGAAATCTCTAGTCCAGAAGACTCAGTGGTTGGAGATATTCAAGGCAGAGATGGAGAGGCATTGGGGATAAGGGAAACCTGGTGTTGAGGGAGATCCAACAAGATGTGATCTTACACTATGGAAATAAGGATTAGTACAGGGGGTATATATATATATATGTGTGTGTGTATGTATATATATATTATATATATATATGTGTGTATATATTTGATTTATTATTGTCACATGTATTGATATACAGTGAAAATTATTGTTTCTTGCGCGCTATACAGACGAAGCATACCGTTCATAGAGTGTTTTTGTTCTGAGCAAGTGTGACGGCGGGGCCGAATCCAAGGACTGCTCTAATTCAAAACCCTAAGAATGAAGTCAGCTCCCATGTTGTGAGATTCGCAGACAGATATCTACATCGGCTTTGTGGGACTTGATATGGATTGAGATTACAAATTGAACTTTCGATGATAAACTGGTTCCTTTTTCAACAGTACCGTCTCCCCCCCCCCCCCCAACCATCTCCCCCCCCCCCCCCCCCCCACCGCCGCCCCAGCCCCTGGATTCAGTCAGTGAGAATTTATCAATCTACAAGTTACTGTGACTCCCGGCTTCATCATCTGAGGTGGCCAGGTTGGGGAACCCCCGAGCTGTAGCCCCCCAGTTCCGGGGGAATGCTGTGTTTCCACCCCCCCCCCCCCCCACTACAGAGCTGAGAAAGGGACCCCGCAGCGCCTTAAATAGGAAGGAAAAGACCGAATGGTGCATTGAATCTCAGTGAATTCATCTCCAAAACGCAGCCGGGGTGTAATATATATATATATATGTGTGTGTGTGTGTATATTATATACATATGTGTGTGTATACATGTGTGTGTATATATATATGTATATACATATGTATATGTGTGTATATTTGATTTATTATTGTCACATGTATTGGTGTATCGTGAAAATTATTGTTTCTTGCGCGCGCGCCCTATACAGACAAAGCATACCGTTCATAGAGAAATAAGGGAGAAGGAAAGGCGAGAGTGCAGAATATAGTGTTACAGTCATAGCTAGGATAGAGAAAGATCAACTTAATATAAGGTAGATCTATTCAAAAGTCTGATGGCAGCAGAGAAGAAGCTGTTCTTGAGTCGGTTGGTACGTGATCTCAGACTTTTTTATCTTATATGTGTGTGTGCATGTATATATACAGTATATGTTTGTATATATGTGTATATATACAGTATGTTTGTGTTTATACGTGTATGGATCTCCCTTACTGAGGGAGGTGGGATTTGGTCCCTGGTTCTAACCTGCTGGCTCTCCTCTCTGTGAGTCTGCGGGAGTTGGGGATTTGTTATCGTGTTTCTAATGTGCCCTTTGCCTGCCCCCAGGCTTATCTGATTTACTCAGGCAGTGTGGCAGCTGGTGCCCAGAG